>NW_005214124.1:0-209 GCF_000412655.1 Myotis brandtii
CCGACTGCGGCAAGACCTTCTCGCAGAGCTCGCACCTGGTGCAGCACCGGCGCATCCACACGGGCGAGAAGCCCTACGCCTGCTCCGAGTGCGGCAAGCGCTTCAGCTGGAGCTCCAACCTCATGCAGCACCAGCGCATCCACACGGGCGAGAAGCCCTACGCCTGCCCCGACTGCGGCCGCAGCTTCACGCAGAGCAAGAGCCTGGCC
>NW_005214125.1:0-209 GCF_000412655.1 Myotis brandtii
TTTTATAATATTTGTCAGGGTTCAAGATCCTTATCTGCATCGATATCCCCTAATCTTCTCATAAGTTCCAAATGTCTGCCTCAGCCACTGTGGATGACGACATTTACCTTTCTGGGTTTTAGTTTCCTCATCTGTAAAATGAAGGCATTAAATAATGAAATACTCTATATGACCCCATACAGCTTCCATAGCCTGTGATTCTAGCACCC
>NW_005214126.1:0-209 GCF_000412655.1 Myotis brandtii
GTCAGATGATAGATCCTAGCCCCATTTCTGATAACAAGAAACATCAACTCAATTTTCCTTATTTTTTTCATCTTAGTTAATGAGAGGCTATCTCTGTAAAATCAATGAAACAATATTCTTTAAACATATATTGAGTCACTTTGTCTAGGAGACCTGCTTGAGTGAAAATCACAAAATTGTGTGAATTATTGTACCTAAATTGAGCTTAT
>NW_005214127.1:0-209 GCF_000412655.1 Myotis brandtii
TACAGGTATTTATTGGGGAAAAAATCCTCCCACTGGCTGGTGGGACTCGGTTGAGCATCGTCTCATGCACCAAAAGGATGCCGGTTCAGTTTACAGTCAGGGCACATGCCTGGGTATCGGGTTCGGTCCCCTGTCAGGGTGCATGCTGACTGATGTTTCTCACCGCCCCTTTTCTTCCTTTCTCTCTAAAATCAATAAAAACATATTTT
>NW_005214128.1:0-209 GCF_000412655.1 Myotis brandtii
TTTCCCCCTTCCTCTCTCTAAAATCAATTAAAATATGTTTTGTTTTGTTTTAAAAAAAGGAGAACTATTGTGCACTATTGTTGGAAATATGAACTGGTGTAGCCACTATAAAAAACAGTATGGAGGCCCAGCCAGTGTGGCTCAGTGACATATAAATCAGGAGGCCACGGTTCGATTCCCTGTCAAGTCACGTGCCTGGGTTGTGGACT
>NW_005214129.1:0-209 GCF_000412655.1 Myotis brandtii
GGGGGAAAAGAAGTAGCAAAAACAATCCAGTAGGAACACATTGAAATTCTCTTTAATTAATGGTGAATGGTTAGTTCCCACAAAAATAATTGGATATTTTTAAGCCCTTTATGGTGATAAATCTCTGTGACTTTTGACAAACATTTTGGTAGCTTCTGATATTCTTTTGCAGTTCTGTTCCAATTCTTAGCAGACAGTTTCATACAGGA
>NW_005214130.1:0-209 GCF_000412655.1 Myotis brandtii
TGCCGGCTCCATTTAAAGTGCATTTTTGTCCATTTCATCGCCCCTGGATGCCCCCTCCACACCAGCGGAGGGTTAGGGAATTGAAACCACGGAGTTGTGGATTCCGCCCTGGCACTGCAGTGGTGAGCTGCTGCTCCCCCAGTGGCCGCCTGCCAGCTGTGCGCTGTGGGTCTTTCACCGCCTGTTCCTGTGTTTGGTCAGCTCTCCAA
>NW_005214131.1:0-209 GCF_000412655.1 Myotis brandtii
CCATTTTCCCACTAGAACTGTGTGGATACAATCCTGTTGGGAAGGATTGCCGTGCTACTGTTCTCAAACGATCTCCACTGACAGATTGGGAGTGCCTTTGTTATTTCTCAACAGTGATGCATGTCCTGATTTCTATTGGGTTTCCTCTGACACCACTCCAGCGGAAAGGAGAAAAGGGGCCTAGTTATCACCAGTTGGGACTGAAAATC
>NW_005214132.1:0-209 GCF_000412655.1 Myotis brandtii
GTTTATGAAGTCACAATCCTGTGTATAATGTAAGAATGCAGTATATGAATTCAAAATACTTTCTATGACATCAAAATCCTGACTGTAATGTACCAATCCTGTCTATGAAGTCACAATTCACTCGATGTAGTAACTAACCCCATGAAGTAACAATCCTGTCAATGATGTCACACTCCTGTCTATGAAGTCACAATCCTGTCTATGAAGTC
>NW_005214133.1:0-209 GCF_000412655.1 Myotis brandtii
TTTAATACACATTAATAAAATACATATAAAAATAAACGCCTTCCTAACCTTTTACCAACTAAGCACTTTACATCAAGCATGTCAAATTCCCAGCTCGGGAGTTTATTTAAACAAGGCCTGTGGCCCACGAGCCACAAGTTTGACACGATTGCCTTACATATATAGGGCAGCATAGAAATTGTGACTTCCATGGGCCTGAGGAACTTTTA
>NW_005214134.1:0-209 GCF_000412655.1 Myotis brandtii
ACAAGGTCAAAGTAACTTTAGCTCAGTGTGCGTTGGCTGGTCCTAGTGGCTGGTCCTCCAACCTAGACCAGCTCCATGTAATAAATGTGCATGAGGTGAATGGGAAGGATACCCATTAAAAACAAAGGATCGGGGACCTATGGGGCAGGGGAGAAGGACGGAAAGGGGGTGGAAGGGGGAAATAGAATAGTTTAAAAGGTCCTCGAATA
>NW_005214135.1:0-209 GCF_000412655.1 Myotis brandtii
ACTTTATATTTATAATCCAATAAAACAAAAACTCACAAATTTACACAGAAATATAAGGTTTAAAATCAATAAAATTCAAATTAACATTACATAATATGGCATAGGTTTTACTATTAAGAAACTGCCATTTGAGACATAAGTGTGATTACTTATGGGACAGTCTTTTGACTTTAGCATGACTACTTGAGTTGCTATGTGATGCTTTAATT
>NW_005214136.1:0-209 GCF_000412655.1 Myotis brandtii
AGCTAGTTTCCTGGTTCAGAGACAATGACCTTCTCACCGTGTCCTCACAGGGGAGAAGGGGGTGAGGGAGCTCTCTGAGGTCTCTTTCATAAGTGTGCTCATCCCACTCATGAGGGCTCCATCCTCATGGCCTAATTACCGCCCAAATGCCCTACCTCCTAACACCATCACGCTGGGGATCAGGCTGCAGGTATGTGACTTTGGGCTGG
>NW_005214137.1:0-209 GCF_000412655.1 Myotis brandtii
GAGATTGTTGTGAAATATTCAAAGTGATGAAAAGTAAATACTTACAACCAAGATTATTCTACTCAGCAAGGCTGTGACTTAGATTAGAAGGAGATATAAAGAGCTTCTCAGATAAGAAAAAGCTGAAGGAGTTCATCCCTACCAAACCAGTGTTACAAGAAATAAAGAGAAAGGAATCCAAACACAGCACTATAGAAATTTATCAACAT
>NW_005214138.1:0-209 GCF_000412655.1 Myotis brandtii
AAGTCTCACACACTCACACAACAGAAAATGTTCTCACGGTTCCGGAGGCTGCACGTCTGAGGCCAAAGTGTCCAGGGTGGGTTCCTCCTGGTCCTCTCTTCTTGGTGTAGATGCCACCTTCTCTGCCAGTGTCCCCTCGTGGTCTTGCTCTGGGTGTGTGCATCCACATGTGCTCTCCTTGGAAGGACACTGGTCATATTGGAGCAGGA
>NW_005214139.1:0-209 GCF_000412655.1 Myotis brandtii
CAGGGGACAGAGCGATGCAAAGCCAGTGCTTAACTGGTGTCCCTCTGAATTGTTCTGGGCTACTAGGCTAAGGAGGGAGGTCGAAGGATGAGGTTGGGCTGCTAAAACTATTTTTTTTTTAGTATATAAATAAGCCCAGAGAATGATGCTAAAAAATACCTTTAAAATAACATTGCCCAACCCTTTTGTTTTACAGATGAGAAAACCTG
>NW_005214140.1:0-209 GCF_000412655.1 Myotis brandtii
CTCTCTGAAATCAATAAAAATATATTAAAAAACAAAGTAAAACAATGGGGATAATAACTGAACTGATCTTATTAGGGATGTTGTGAGGATTAAGTGAGATGTTAAATATAAAATGCTTGGTACATTGCCTGGCCAGAGTAGCTCAGCTGATTGAGCATCATCCTGTGCACCGAAAGGTTGTTCAGGTCCCAGACAGGACATGTACAAAG
>NW_005214141.1:0-209 GCF_000412655.1 Myotis brandtii
ACAATTTTAAGATATCTTTTTCTATCCATTGATTAGCATTCATAAAAAACACACGCAGAATGGCCTTTTGTCAAGAATGATGGCCCCTGCACGAAATGCCATGTGCTTATAATGGTCATACATATAATATATATATATAAAATCTCTAAGAGGATCTGAGCTGGCCCCCTATATGGAGGTGTGGTGTGAAATAAGGAGAGGAACAATCT
>NW_005214142.1:0-209 GCF_000412655.1 Myotis brandtii
CTGTAAAGAAAGATGAGTGAAATGCTATCATAATCTCAGGGACGACTGAGAGGGGGCGGAGGGGGACCCATGGGGAGAAGAAGAGGGAGAGGGAGAGGAGACACAGCTCCTGTGAGACAACCCGGAGACATTGGAGGCAAAGGAGCTCCTGTTCCCAGCGCTGTTTGAGAAAGCAGGCGAGGGCCCCCAGGGGAGTCGGAAAACAGGGC
>NW_005214143.1:0-209 GCF_000412655.1 Myotis brandtii
TGGGCGAGTGGCTGCACCTGGCCGGCCTCGGTGTCCCCGTCTGTACCCGAGGCCCCTCAGGATGGCCGTGAGGGGAAGCAGGGACGGAGGCACAGTGGGCACAGGACGCATGGCGGGGATTCAGCCTGAAAAGACCTGTGGTGTCACTGTCTTGACTCCCAGGAAATGCACACATCCTCCCCCCCCCCCCCCCCCCCCCCCCCCCCCCC
>NW_005214144.1:0-209 GCF_000412655.1 Myotis brandtii
GCAGAAATATCAGCAAAATAGCAAGCTACTTCAAACCCTGGGCCTCAGTTTCCCTACTGACAAATTAATTTGGTTGGGACAGATCATCCTCGGCTACTCTAATTATAAGTATTATTTAAATGGAATCTCTCTGTGTTTTTTCCTCCCTCTAAGCTTCTCACTTTCCTTCCTGCTTTTTCTAAGTTAGTGATATTAAAATACTTATTTAG
>NW_005214145.1:0-209 GCF_000412655.1 Myotis brandtii
GGAGGGAAGTTGGGGGCAACCAGGCCGTCAGGGGAGGACTTTAAACAATAATAATAAAAAAAATAGTATGCCAACAATTAATAAAACCCACATTAAAAAAAAGTGTTTATCTTTGTTTAAGGGGGGAAGGATGGAGAGCCCGCCTGGGATTAGAGTGAGGCAAGGCAAAGAGCCTAGGGTGCAAAATCTAAAGAGGCACTCCCTTTCAG
>NW_005214146.1:0-209 GCF_000412655.1 Myotis brandtii
GATGTTGGTTTTAGGTCTCAACAGAGATGCCATTTTTTCACGCCTGTGTCATCTTGTGCCTTTGCAGCTCAGCAGTGACGGCACCACCCAAACATCTCGTCCCGGCTGTATTCCAGCCGACCTCCCAGAGAAAATGCGCTCTGGGAGAGGACCCATGCAATGGCGAGGTGCCGAGAGAGGCAGCAGCTATTTTACCTTAAGCCTCACTA
>NW_005214147.1:0-209 GCF_000412655.1 Myotis brandtii
GGCTGGAAACTATCTTTACCTTGGCACACGTGATCCTGTATTTCTATTCCCCCAATTCCCACATTGCCCCCTCCTCTCTCGGTCTCAGTACTCCCCTCATATTTATATTCCCCAAGACATCAGGATCCTGCTCATACTTGGAGCCTCTCCACAGGATGTTCCCCTGTCTCTTTCTGTAGCTCACCCCAATTTCCTTGGCTGTATGTCTT
>NW_005214148.1:0-209 GCF_000412655.1 Myotis brandtii
TCTTGTAAAATCTACCACATTCTTTATCTTTAGGGGGGAAATTTTTTCAGAAGCTAGGTAAACGGGACTCGCAGATGGCATGCCTCTGTTGATCGTTTTAGGAAGTTGGAAAATAGAGAGCGTACAACTGGCATGCAACGGCAGCCATTCTGTTTAGATGAAAGCTGAACCGCTTGACACACCATAGTAAAGGTAAAATATCAAGTACA
>NW_005214149.1:0-209 GCF_000412655.1 Myotis brandtii
AGAAATAAAGTCCCACAGGTGGTTTTCCTCCTTCGGGGAAACTCCTCTTGAGGAACAGCTGTGTCCTCCATCGGCAGAAAACTGGACGTAAAGGAACAAAACAAGAACAGAAATGGAAACGGGTGAGACTGGCCGTCCGCCCTCAGGCGAGGACCGGTGGCTGGATCTCCCCGGCCTCCTAAAGCCACGGCATCTTCCCGAAAAACAGT
>NW_005214150.1:0-209 GCF_000412655.1 Myotis brandtii
ACAAAACAATGAAAACCTCACCAGAAATGTGACACAAACATGGCAATCACCACATGGATTCAAAGCAGGATGGTCAGTTCCTTCTTCTGCTAACTGTGCTCAGCAAGGCTTGTCTGCTAATGACATGGGAAAGCTTGCAGAAGGTTGGTTATGTCTTATTCCAAGAAAAATCCAAGAGCAGGGGTTCTAGGACTACTTAAGCATGTATG
>NW_005214151.1:0-209 GCF_000412655.1 Myotis brandtii
TATGTCAACTACAATTAAAAAATAAATTTAAAAAAGTATATCTTAACCTTTGCTAATAGTGAATTTAAATAGTTACTAGCAATAGTGTCAGGCAGTTTATCTGGTTGATATAAGTTCAGTATAATAATGTCCTTAAGGTATATATTTTTAATTAACTTTTACATGACTTCAAAACACCTACCCTGAGCCTAGATCTCGCCATGGCAGTC
>NW_005214152.1:0-209 GCF_000412655.1 Myotis brandtii
GGAGACGTGGGATCCCCCTGAAAGGACTCTCACTGATCAATGTGCCGCATCACCTTTGCCCATCTGTCCTGGGTCATGTCCAAAGGCTCTTATATCTGCTTTAGTCACAGAATTTATTGAATTTTACTCAGGAAATCTGTTGCCTGAGTATTAAGTGAGAAAATGTTACAAAATTCAGCTCCTGGGTCAAGAGTCCCTGATAGGTTACT
>NW_005214153.1:0-209 GCF_000412655.1 Myotis brandtii
TAAAATAATATATTACTGATGATAATAACACCTCCTACGGCAATTTTTACTTATAAATTACACTATCAGAAATAATCTCATTTGATTATCTTACACTTGATAGATATGTATTAATAGCTACCCACCACACGAATTTAAAGATAAGGAGACCAAAAACAGATATTTTCAGTTTAAGCTACAATGAACTAACTACATTTTTAAAAACCTTC
>NW_005214154.1:0-209 GCF_000412655.1 Myotis brandtii
CTATAAATAACTTCTAGATCAGTCTTTCCGGTGTGAACGGGGTGGGCTCGGCAGGGCGGTTTGTGGTGGCCAGTGGGCCAGGCCATTGTCCACAGGAAATAGCTGTGCTCGAGGAAGCAAGGCCAGTCTGTGAGGCTGCCTAAGGCTGCTCCATCCAGCTGGGCAGGGGGCCTTGCCCCATTCCCCCGCAGCTTCTGCTCCAGAGAACA
>NW_005214155.1:0-209 GCF_000412655.1 Myotis brandtii
TGCAGGTAGTTGATGCTGTAAAGGTCCATGTCCTCCGTGTGCCAAGCGAAGGTGGTCTTCCACATGCCAAAGTACAGGTAGGGGGTGTTGACGCCTTCGATGACAACCCCACACTCCTGCTCCAGCAGGTCCTGGATGGTTCCCAGGTGGCCAAGGTTCCATTGTTTAGTGTTGGCATCAAATAAGGAGCCACTGATGTCAGCGCCATA
>NW_005214156.1:0-209 GCF_000412655.1 Myotis brandtii
CCCTTAGCATTAAAAACATTTATTGGTCTGTCTCCAGGTTGGCATGAAAGACCTACAGGAAACAGATATTCCCTCTGTCTCTGCCTCCCCAATGCCCAGCCCAGGGCTTGGCACAGAGGAGAGTCTGACCCCTAGTGTTGCTATTCAGAAGGGGCACAATTGGAGTGGGAGTGACATTACATGCATATCTTGAGACTCAGGGGTTATGG
>NW_005214157.1:0-209 GCF_000412655.1 Myotis brandtii
CCAAAGGGTCTTGGGTTCAAATCCCTGTCAAAGGCACGTACCTGGGTTTCAGATTCACTCCCTGTCCCTGGTTGGGGCTGGTGCAGGAGCCAACCAGCAGATGTATCTCTCTCACATCGATGTTTCTCTCTCTCCTACTCCTACCTCCCTTCCAATCTCTCTGAAAAGCAATAAAAAATGTCCTCAGTGAGGATTAACAACAAATTTCC
>NW_005214158.1:0-209 GCF_000412655.1 Myotis brandtii
TAGGTGTGAGACACCTGACTGCATTAAGTAGTTTTTGGGGGAAATCACCAGTGAACAGCAGAAAGCTCTGCTCATATCTGATTAAGTTTAGGGGGCATTGCCAGCTAATTTCTCATTAAAAACATCTGTTTCAAAGTTTTTAATTCCTAAAGCCATTCCTTTTTAAGAGCTATCCTCACTCTATTTTTCCTATTTGTGTCTAAATGAGT
>NW_005214159.1:0-209 GCF_000412655.1 Myotis brandtii
TGCAGGCAACAAACTGAATTTGGAGATAGAGCGTTTATGAGGTAACTAAGGTAATGAGGTCACGAGGACAGGCCCTAATCTGATGGGGTAGGCAGCCTCATTGGAAGAAGTCTCTCTCTCTCTCTCTCCCCCACCCGCTCTCTCTGCCGTATGATGACACAACATGCAGCCTGCCAGCTGCAAGCCAGGAGCCGGGTTCGCCGCAGAGT
>NW_005214160.1:0-209 GCF_000412655.1 Myotis brandtii
CTTTGGTCAAAGTACTGACCTCAGTTTCCTCATCTGCAAAACGGGGGAATACGTTTTCTAACTCCCTGTTACTCGGACTAAACGGGACGAGGCAGGCGGAGCACCCAGCACAGGTCTGGCGAGCACAGTCATTGCTCAGGAAAGGCCAGTCCCACTGCCAGGGGCTGGGCCCATGCTGGAAATACCCCAGGAAGGCACAGCAGAGTGGG
>NW_005214161.1:0-209 GCF_000412655.1 Myotis brandtii
CTATTCAAGAGTAAAACGTCCCTTCTATTTAGTCTGTCATGTTTGCCATGCATGTTCTCTCTGGGGAAGCTGGCGTGATCATTGAGAAAATTGATTGTTTATCCCATGCCAGGCAAAACACACTGGATCTGTGATGTCTTCTTGCCCAGTGCCAATCATTTTCCCTCAGACCGGGGACATGGTCTCTGACACTTCACATAGCTGCTCAG
>NW_005214162.1:0-209 GCF_000412655.1 Myotis brandtii
ACCTAAATGGAAGAGCTAAAACCTTAAACTCTTAAAAAACAGGAGAACAGCTACATGCCACTGGATTTGGCAGTGATTTGTTGGACATGACAGCAAAGGACAGGCAGCACAAGAAAAAAATAGATAAATTAGACCACATCAAAATCCAAACCTGTGCATCAAAGGATATAATAGTGAAAAGACAACCCATGTAACGGGGAAAATATTTG
>NW_005214163.1:0-209 GCF_000412655.1 Myotis brandtii
GCAGTGTACTAAGAGTCCCTTTTCTCCACATCCTCACTAACACTTGTGGTTTATTAATTTGATGATAGCCTTTGACAGGTGTGAAGTGATATCTCATTGTCCTTGTAATTTGCAACTCTCGGATAATTAGTGACTTTGAGCATTTTTTCCATATGTTTCTGGCCTTCTGTATGCCTACTTTGGAGAAGTGTCTATTTAGGTCCTTTGCC
>NW_005214164.1:0-209 GCF_000412655.1 Myotis brandtii
GGGGAGCATGGCTGTCACACAGGATCATGCCTGTGGTCTACTGTTGGCTACAGGTGAGTGGCTAAGGCCAGCCCATTGGAATATCCAGGTGTGGGCAGGGCCAGCTCCGCCGAAGGCTCTAGGGGGAGACTCCTTCCTGGCCTCTCCTAGCTTCCGGTACCCCAGGCGTTCCTTTCCTGGGGCTGTGTGACTCCAGTCCCCTTCTTCAC
>NW_005214165.1:0-209 GCF_000412655.1 Myotis brandtii
GCTTATTTTGAGGGGAAAACCCAGAATATGCTAATTCCACGTCCAATCATCAATGCCTATCCCAAGGGGAGCCTGAGGTCCCGGTCAGTGGCTGTCGTGGAGGAAGTCATTTAAAGGTCGCGGGTTGAGAGGGACTTTTCATGGATAAGTTGTGTATTGGATAACCTGGAGCTGAAGATAGATTTTTTAGGAAACCTTTTCAGCCTATG
>NW_005214166.1:0-209 GCF_000412655.1 Myotis brandtii
GTGTGTTTAGTCCAACTCGATTTTATCACACATATAGATTTGTGTATTCACTGCCACAATGAAGAAGCAGAACAGCTCCATCCCATCCCCCACACTTCTCCTTGCTCCATAGCAAAACCTTGGCGATCACTGATCTGCTCTCTATTTTTAGAACGTCCTTTTTAAAAAATGTTATCTGAATAGAATCTTAGAGTATGTAACCTTTTGGG
>NW_005214167.1:0-209 GCF_000412655.1 Myotis brandtii
GTCCCACCTACTTCCTCTGCTTAAGGCCCGCCCCCTCGGAGCTCAGGAAGGCTCGCTGTTGGTTACTTTCTCCGTCTGTGAAGTCATGTGAAACTGCGGTAAAGATCCTGGAGCAGCATGTGCAACGCACACCATTTCCTCTGTCCCCACGCAGCGTCCTCCTTGGGGAGACGGTGCTGCCAACAGTGGGTTCGGCCACAGATGGATGC
>NW_005214168.1:0-209 GCF_000412655.1 Myotis brandtii
ATTTCTCAGTCTCCTTATTCCCAATTAAGAGTGCCTGTCCCCCCTGCGCCCCCTGCCCCAGTGTTTGTTTAGTGCTGTTTCTCGTCAGTCATCTTGGAATGTCCCTAGAGGTACCTAAGAGTTAGAGGTCATAAATGTTATTCAACCCTGGCCAGTGTGATTTAGTTGGTTAGGCGTCCTCCTATCACTGAAAAGTTGCTGGTTGGATT
>NW_005214169.1:0-209 GCF_000412655.1 Myotis brandtii
TCATCATCCTCATCATCATCATCATCATTATCCTCTCTGAAGGATTCATAAGCTCACACATCACAGGTCAGGTCTAAAGCATTGTGGAACATTACAATGTGGGTATTTAATATTCAAACTTGTGTGAATGTTAAAAGACTGGCATTTTCACCTCAGAGAAATCATTTAACTCTCTAGGTTTAAACCTTTCTTTCTTTTTTAAAACTTTT
>NW_005214170.1:0-209 GCF_000412655.1 Myotis brandtii
GAATAGGAAGCACTCAGAATGCATTCTCCCCACAGTAGTAGTATCCTGTATCCAGTGGGAATAAGGCTGTCAGAGTTACAAGCTACCCTGCCTGTGACAGTGAGGGTCCATGACTGTCTCCAAGTATGATCTGGCTCTTTTCTCCGGAGCCCAGCATTGGTTTGAGCCTGTTTTCCAAACCCATTCTGCCTTCCTAAAGACCCTGCAGC
>NW_005214171.1:0-209 GCF_000412655.1 Myotis brandtii
GCACAAAATTCATGCATGGGTAGGGTCCCTAAGCCTGACCAGTGATCAGGGCCGATCTCTAGGGCAACCAGCAGGGTGATTGAGGGGCCTCTGCTGGTACCCACCATAGCCAGCCTGGCTCTACCAGCTCACTAGTTCCGTGCTCCTCTCCCCCTTGCCCCGCTCCCCTTTCCCCCACTGCTGCCAGTCAC
Organism: Myotis brandtii; assembly: GCF_000412655.1. Taxonomy (NCBI): domain Eukaryota; kingdom Metazoa; phylum Chordata; class Mammalia; order Chiroptera; family Vespertilionidae; genus Myotis; species Myotis brandtii. The sequence continues at coordinate 192 of NW_005214171.1, forward strand.
CTCCCTCTGTCAGGGGGC
>NW_005214172.1:0-209 GCF_000412655.1 Myotis brandtii
TGCAGCTTCCTTATGATTCAGGCTCTGCCCTAAGAAGTCGGTCTCTCACTTAATAATGAAAGAAACACTGGCCGGTATATATTGGGCTTCTTGTTTTATAGATGGAGCAACTGAAGCAGTGTTTCCATTATGTGCAAATTGTTTGAAGATGCCTTGGACGCCCTCTCTGCCCTCCTGGAGCTGACAATGAAATGAAGGTAAGACCCCAA
>NW_005214173.1:0-209 GCF_000412655.1 Myotis brandtii
GGGAGGCAACTTGGAGATCAGGAGAAGGCGACACCCTCATCACACCTCTGCTACTGCCACTGCCAGCAGCTCAAGCCTCGTCCGGCCCTGGTTACCTGATCCTTGGGCGGCCCTGGGCAGCTGGGGGGCTGAGGACACTGGGGGACTCTGGAGGCAGGTGCCCCGGTAGGGTTGAGGAGACTGGGCACTGCCATCTTGTGGCTGTGGGC
>NW_005214174.1:0-209 GCF_000412655.1 Myotis brandtii
GTTAAAAATAAAATGTGTGTACTTTTCTCAAGTTTAATCTAGAATTGAGTATTTGTTAGCAAAAAATCAAGCATAGGATTCAAAATAAGGAGGTGAATTTGATTCTTTACATTTAGTGTCAGAACAGCACTTTTATGCATATACTAGAGGCCCGGTGCACGAATTCGTAGACGGTGGGGTCCCTCAGCCTGGCTGGTGATTGAGGCCTA
>NW_005214175.1:0-209 GCF_000412655.1 Myotis brandtii
CAGTATCTTGAAGTAGAGGGATCAAAATTGCTTCATGGAAGAGATGCCCTCAGCTCCAAAGAAAAGGAAAGCAGAGATACAGGAAATACAGTGGCACCTAGAGATCACTTCAGTGGTCCTTTAACCTCCTCCCCCATCATTACCGTCAGCCCCACCAACCCCAAAGGGTTCGCTGTGCCAATACAACCTTAAGAAAAACCCTTGGCACC
>NW_005214176.1:0-209 GCF_000412655.1 Myotis brandtii
TGCCTAATAGAAAGCTGATGGTTCAACTATACAGAACCGCAAAGGGGAGGATCCTCTTGTTCATCAGGATGCCCTCCTGATATTGCAGTTGGTAGGCTGGTGATCATCTTAAAAACTTAGCTCATTTCTTTATGGTGATTTCAAGGGTCCAAGAAAGCCCTCTTGTGCCCCGACCATTCTCCATTTCCTCAGTCCCAGTTTTGCTCAGA
>NW_005214177.1:0-209 GCF_000412655.1 Myotis brandtii
GAAGAGTTAGTTGACTGTCCCATAGGACTCTCAAATTCAACATAGCCAAAAGTTAATTTATTTAACCTCTCCTAGGGGAAATAAAAAAATTCCTCCTCATGATCTTAGTTAATATTGTTTTTTATTCTTTCAGCCTGCTTTCACTGAATATACAAACCCTATTAGTCTTCAACTAGAAATATCTTGAGAACCTGGCCACTTCTCTCCTT
>NW_005214178.1:0-209 GCF_000412655.1 Myotis brandtii
GATGGGTGTGGTGTGTACATCTCTATAGTATAGTTTTAACACCAGGACGACTAATCATAATTGCTGGCATCGCTAATGTTAAGTGCCAGCTTCACCGCAGGCTCTGTGCTAAGTCATTAAAGGCATCATTATCTTTACTCCCCAGGACATCCCTGTGAGGGGTGCTATTCTGATGTCCTTCTCTATTGTTAGAGGAGAAATCTGAGTCT
>NW_005214179.1:0-209 GCF_000412655.1 Myotis brandtii
GTGCGTGCCAGGCATTGTTCTAAGTGCTTTCTAGTCCTTTGATCCTGGGAGGGGGAAACCATTCCGTCTCCCTTTGCAATGAGAAAGCTGCGGCACGGAGAAGTTACGCAGTTTGCCCAAGGTGAACCAGCTGGTATGTGTAGGAACGTGCTCTTGAGCCAAACAAAATTCAAGAATCTGCCCTAGCTGGTTTGGCTCAGTGGATAGAG
>NW_005214180.1:0-209 GCF_000412655.1 Myotis brandtii
GCTCTATCCACTGAGCCACACCGGTCAGGGCTTGTTTTTTATTTTTATTAAAAAAAAATAAGTTGGCGGCCGCCAGTGGCTCCCGACAACCAGCGCCAACGTCAGCTGGACAGAACCCACCCTGGTCGGCATGGGCGTCCAGAGGGCAGATCACGTCCCGGTAGCGGGAGGGGGCCGGAAACTCTTTTTCAGGGGGGCCGGAGCAGATG
>NW_005214181.1:0-209 GCF_000412655.1 Myotis brandtii
TGTCCGGACATTTCTTTGTTTAATTGACGATGATAAATTTCCTAACCAGTCACCCCGACTCGGGGACTGCTTCTGCAAAAGGGTCCTTTACGGTGGCCCGGTCGCTAGCACTCACCTCCAAGGTGTGCTCGCCCGCCAGTCTGTACCAACCAACTCAGAAGTGGCCAAGCCGTTGCTGGGAAGCAATGCGGCCAGACCAAAGCCAAAAC
>NW_005214182.1:0-209 GCF_000412655.1 Myotis brandtii
TTTACTTTATTTTTATTAAAGTTAGAGATGTACACAGTTTAAAGAATCCAATAATATCACAGGTGTATTATGAAAAACAGTAGTTTCTTGAAGCCCACCATCATTTCATCATTTACCATTCCCCAGAGACAACCACTTGAGAACATTTTTAGTGGAAACAACCCAAATGCTTATGAATGGATGAATTGTGATATATCCATACAATGGAA
>NW_005214183.1:0-209 GCF_000412655.1 Myotis brandtii
ATGCCTTTGCCCAACACATATTTGAGGGCTTATTAGGCGTTCCAGAGGCTGAAGATAAATTGGTGAGCAACCCCCAAAATGGGAAAACCTTAATATCCCCCATAGCAAGTGTTTTACCTGAATTCCAGTGACTACATACCATGGAAATCCAGGTGGCCAGCTAACATCACGCAAGAGTAACACGATGGAGAACGTGTATGATGCATTGC
>NW_005214184.1:0-209 GCF_000412655.1 Myotis brandtii
GTAGCTTATTTTGCTATATGTTTCCATATATATTAACTACATATTTTTTAACTTCTTCCCTCTCTTATCTCCTTATATTCCAACATAGGATATATTAATAAGAGTTGGTTTTGGATCACAATATTTATGTTATAGAGAATAGCAAAGGAGAAAAGTGAACATCAGGAAGGGACTTTGAATCTGCTTCTGGAATTAAGTATTAATGTATT
>NW_005214185.1:0-209 GCF_000412655.1 Myotis brandtii
CCTAAGCCAGTAAGTGGTCATCTCCCGAGGGGTCCCAAAATGCAAGAGGGCACAGGCCAGGCTGAGAGACACCCCACCCCCCGAGTGCACAAATTTATGTGCACCGGGCTACTAGTCCAATCAATAATATCCCATAGGAAATGGGAATAAAAGTACCATGAAGACAAACAGTAATACTGAATACCAAATAAAGATAACTGCATAACAGG
>NW_005214186.1:0-209 GCF_000412655.1 Myotis brandtii
CCAGAGCACCCCCCGCAGGGCCTTCCGGTCACCTGGAGAGGTGTGGGGAGGGCGGCACAGGCGGGGGCACCTGCTCTCCCCACCCAGGACCCGCCAGGCTCTCAGCCTCGTGCAAGTGGGAGGGGCCAGCTCACACCTCGTCCTCAGTCCTGGTCATTCCTACCTGGGGGCCTGTCCCATCTTCAGCCTCCCTCCCTCCCTTCCTTCCT
>NW_005214187.1:0-209 GCF_000412655.1 Myotis brandtii
TTTAGGTGAAGGCACCTCAACTAAACAGCGATCCGCTGGGAAGGAGGGACCTTAAACACAGGCAGATGCAGGACTCACGGAAACTGGTCATTGCCACGTGACCGGGTGAAGGCCAAGGGGCGGGTTCCAGCTCAGGGGAGCAGGCGGATGGGCCTCCCGCCCACCCCCCACCCCCACCCTTAGCCGTTTCCCTTTTAGCCTCTGCATCT
>NW_005214188.1:0-209 GCF_000412655.1 Myotis brandtii
TGAATAACAATTCAGGAAGAGGATCCATAAGTTAAAGAAACACACAATAATACAATGAAAAGATTACCAACATTATCAAAAAAGGTTAGATAATTTTTTTATTAAGTTAGTTTAATTTTGTGACTGTTTTTGTCTTAGGTGATTAATTATTTTCTGTCTGAATTGCATTTTTTCTCTTTCATCTCTTTACTATATCACACTGTGAATTC
>NW_005214189.1:0-209 GCF_000412655.1 Myotis brandtii
GAATTACCATTTTAGAGCCACACCTTGAGTAGAGTGAAGAAAAAAATAGGTAGTCATCATAAAGGAAGGGCAGCGAAGCACATGGCTGCTTTGGGCACTTACTCATCTGAACAGCCTGAAGCAGCCTTTATCCAGGGAACATGGCTCTGCCCTTTCCAGTGTAAGCACGTGCATGCTGATCGGCGATGCCGCGTAGGTGTTCCGAAAAA
>NW_005214190.1:0-209 GCF_000412655.1 Myotis brandtii
ACACATAGTGTTCATGGATAGGAAACAATATTCTTAAAATGTCAGTTCCTCCAAATTTATTCATGGATTTAGTGCAATGCAATCTCCACCAAAGTCCAAATAGGCTTGTTTTATTTTGGTAAGTTTATGAAAAATCTGCTTTCAAAATTTATATGTAACTGCAGAGGACCTGCAATAACCAAAACAATTTTGAAAAATGAGAACAAATT
>NW_005214191.1:0-209 GCF_000412655.1 Myotis brandtii
TGTCATCATTGATCGACCCGTTACACAAACTTTATTGCTCTATCTGGAAAGATGAAATGTTCCCGACCGACTGGAGCACTTCTATTTTGCTTCCACTTCCCAAGAAAGGCGACAAAACGGTGTGCGATAACTACAGGGGTATTAGTCTAATCGACGTAGCTGCTAAAATTCTCTCTGTGCTGCTCCTCAACAGGTTCACGGAAGAGAGA
>NW_005214192.1:0-209 GCF_000412655.1 Myotis brandtii
TCCAGCACTCAGGACCCGGGCTGCTTTGCTCCTGCCGCTTCCAGGCACCCGGGACCTGGGCTGCTTTGTTCCAGCCACTGCCACCCACCGGACCCAGGCTGAGGTGGTCAATGACACCTCATGGCGACCGGTCATTTGGTCTTTTTGGTCAGGACACCTCATGGCCTTTTATTATCCTATATAATAAAGAAGTGATATGCAAATTGACC
>NW_005214193.1:0-209 GCF_000412655.1 Myotis brandtii
TTTTTTAATGACTGACAAGTACTTATTGAACATTTATTTAAATTTTTAGCACTGTGTTAGCTCTGTGAAGGGCAAAATACATATAATGCATTTTTCAGAGTTAGAGACAGTAGGCAGGGAAATTAAAATAGATTTAATTATTCAGTGAAGATTTATTGAGAGCCTAGTATATGTCAGACTCTTGGCAAAGATCTGATGATTATTAAATA
>NW_005214194.1:0-209 GCF_000412655.1 Myotis brandtii
CAGATTTGGTTCTGATTGGTCGGTTTCTATGCCAGTCCACATCTCTGGGCCTATCTCGAGGCCTGATCATAGAGGTGGGGCTGATCAGCAGCCTGGGGAGGCTGCTGACCAGTGGGCTGAACTTCTCACCTCTGGGAGGGAGAGAGAGGCTTGGCTGCTGGCGAGGCCAGGAGAGAGAAGCAGGATCTGATCACCCTGCTTCTTTCTCC
>NW_005214195.1:0-209 GCF_000412655.1 Myotis brandtii
TATGAGTTGTTTTGAGGATGAGATGAGAATATGTAAAGTTCCTGACCATCAGTATTCCTCAGTTTCTGGGTAGAACAAGACAGAGTGCTACCAGAGAAAACAGAAGCTCCGTTAGCCATGTGAGATCGGACTCCACTCTGGGTCAGGTCTGTCGCCCCTTCTCCTTGCCAGTACGAGTGAGTCCCCATCATTGGCAGTTCCTAAATGAT
>NW_005214196.1:0-209 GCF_000412655.1 Myotis brandtii
ATCTATAGGGTAATCAGGATTTGGGTAAGAGCTTAGGCAGTGAAACTTGAAAAGAAACGTTGAATTTGATGAACTGGATGGAGAGGTACGAGCCTAATGTAACATATGAGAGAAATGGATGGGTTAGTGGGCAGCTGAGTAGAAAGGGCATTGGTGTTGAAATCAGGGGAGTCCAACTCTGGTTTTACCATTGACTGGGTTCTTTGGCC
>NW_005214197.1:0-209 GCF_000412655.1 Myotis brandtii
CCTCAGAACATCAGTGAGCTGCGGGGGCAGGCCTCCCCGTGCACTTCTCTGTTACCTGGGTCCATGCATTTCTTTCACAGTTTAAGCCAGTTTGAGCCAGGTTTCATTTCTTGCAACTGAAACCATCCTAACTGGTACCCTTGGGATGCCGATCACTACTTTGATCTGAGCTGTGGTCCCTGATGTGTAGAGACAACTTGGAATTACCA
>NW_005214198.1:0-209 GCF_000412655.1 Myotis brandtii
AATTTATCCTCTCCAACAAAAACTTGCTAATTATGCCTGAACATTTTTAATTTATAAGGTGAAGGTTCTACTAGTAAAAAATGAGTGCATGCCAATTTCATTTTAGTAGCAGGAACTCTTTACATAAGAAGGCTTTAAAGTTACTTCTTTTTAAGTTAAGGAAAGGGAGAATTTAAGCAGTAAATAGCAGAGTTGGGATTCAAACCCAG
>NW_005214199.1:0-209 GCF_000412655.1 Myotis brandtii
TCAGCAGCTTGGTAAAATGTGTGTTCAGCTCCCACCCCCTGACTTAGGGTTTCCCTGGGACATTAGCTCCCTACACTTCCAGGTTGCGCATGTGTGAGAGCTGAACCAGCACCCACCCATCGTGGATCCCAGCACCAGAGGCTCCAGGGCAGGAATCAGGGCTGCAGGGCAGGGCTGACAGGTGTCACCTGTGCAAAACTGGTGGCTGC
>NW_005214200.1:0-209 GCF_000412655.1 Myotis brandtii
GGAAGAGAGAAATAGAAACAACAATGAGAGAGAAATAGCAACATTGAGTGGCTGCCCCCTGCACGCCCCCTACTGGCAATTGGTCCTGCAACCTGGGCATGTGCCCTAATGAGGACTTGAAGCTGGTGACTTCTTGGTGCATGGGTCGACTTTCAACCACTGAGCCACACTGACCAGGCTAAAATGATTTTTTAAAGTTAATATTTTTT
>NW_005214201.1:0-209 GCF_000412655.1 Myotis brandtii
GAAGAGGGTGTGGGCAGGAGCTGCAAAGCCCCGAGGGTCCAAACCCTGCAGGGCAGGGCATCGCTGCCCCCAGGGCTGGGGAAAGCACATCACAGACCAGCCCAGACTCAAGCCTCGGAGAGACACACTCCTCGCAATGGGAGGTGCTGCTTAGGGCTGGGCCGCGCGTGCCGGCTACCACACAGGTCTTGATTAAAAGGTGATTTCAT
>NW_005214202.1:0-209 GCF_000412655.1 Myotis brandtii
TTAGGTGCCGCCTCATGAAAATACGAGCTTATAAAAATGGAAATATGGCCGAGATGCAGCCATCATTTGAGGAGAGAAGGGGAGGCGTGCGCAGCGGCTGGCAGCCATCTGTCATCACGCTGCGGGCACTGCGGGTGCCCACGTGTCGGGCAACCTGTCCTGCAGGTCACTGATCACCGTGGACAGGACTCGGGCGGTGCTGCCTGGGG
>NW_005214203.1:0-209 GCF_000412655.1 Myotis brandtii
TTTATATAATTTATATATCTTTATATAACCTATCTACTAAAAAATACAAAGGAGGTGGATAGTTGGTTAACCTTTTTAATTAAAAAAATCTTCAATTTGAAAGGAATTCAGAGATTTAAGAAAAGAAACATGAATTAAAACATATGAATGAAGAGATAAATACAGTTCCTAAGTCAAAATGTCTAGAAACATAATTTAAAAATTAAGTT
>NW_005214204.1:0-209 GCF_000412655.1 Myotis brandtii
CACTTTTTACAATCTGATTGGATAGAATAAAAGATGGAAAATGGGTGCTCTCAAACACTGTAAGTAGGAAAGAAAATGGGCACAACCTTCTGAAAAGAGTAATTGAGGAATTAGAGAATTTGACTAAGTAATCCTATTTCTAAAAAAATTAGATTTAAGGGATAATTGGATAAGCATACTAACATGGAGATGACAACAGTATTACTTTT
>NW_005214205.1:0-209 GCF_000412655.1 Myotis brandtii
GGTGTCTGCCCAATGGCCTTGTTGGGAGGCAGAACTTGCCGAGTCTTGTCGTGATGAAAAATAAGCTACTTTACACGCTTATTTTTGTCTAAAGGACTTGTATGGGTTCCGAGATATATAGCTCAGTGACAGGAAGGGAAGGGGAACGACAGGGGAGGGTGTTTTCAGTGCCTCGATTTTTAGACTTTTGTGTTGTGTGCGTGGGAATT
>NW_005214206.1:0-209 GCF_000412655.1 Myotis brandtii
TAATACTTTAATGTTTTCTCCAGCTGCTTGTATTTGTCTTTTGGTCTTGATCTTTTATGTTAAAGGCCTCCAGCAAATGCCTGGCCCTATTTACTGTCTGCTCAGATTTAAGTAAAGCATAATTGGATTCTCTGCTTTCCCAGACGACTTTTCACCTTGTGGGCTTCATTGTATGGGGACTGGACTGGTTGGTTTCAGCCTTGGCACCC
>NW_005214207.1:0-209 GCF_000412655.1 Myotis brandtii
TGGCTTGTACGTTCTCCATGTGGTTTTTCCAAGTTAATTCCAGTCCCTCCCGTTGTATGTCTTCCCGCTGCCTTTGAGCCCGCCCTTGGAGGAGAGTTTTCGCACGTGGCGTATGTGCGACTCAACCAGACACTCCAGGACGCCTGTCTTCACTCCTGCTCCTCCACACCCTGCTCACCGCAGTTTGTCGCTCCGCCCAGACAGGTTGG
>NW_005214208.1:0-209 GCF_000412655.1 Myotis brandtii
ATGGTTTCATCTCCCGCCCTAGTTACCTGAATCAGTTATTTCAGTAAGAGTTAAAAATTGACATTTTCTAGTTTTATCATTTCTTTCACATTTATTAGCTACATTTTTATAATATAAAGAAAAGCAGGGCTATTTGGTCACCTTGGAATAGTTTATATCATTTTTTAAATGCCCAATGATTTCCTCAGGTTTCTTTGTTTCTTAATTAG
>NW_005214209.1:0-209 GCF_000412655.1 Myotis brandtii
AACTAGTCCTCGCTCCGAGTCAGGGCTCACGCGACTCCTGGTCCCCAGCAGGGGCAGCCTCCTGCCTCCCTGCCAGTCCCTGCCTCTGCCCACCTGTCCGTCCTACTCAGAGCTCCCTGGCCCAGGCCCCTTGCCTGCTAGGGCCACACACCTCTGGCTCAGGGGTGGCTCCGTGGCTGGGCATGGCTGGACTCCGCTGCCCCCTCTCC
>NW_005214210.1:0-209 GCF_000412655.1 Myotis brandtii
AGTTACTTCCAGAGTGGTGTGTCCACAGCAGTGTTTCCACTCCCCAGATCCTAGATTCCCCCTTTGAAATAATTTTAAATCAAAACAAGAAAAAAAAATTATAGAGGTTGCATGTACCTTTCATCCAGTTTTTCTCCAATGATTACATCTTGCATAACTATAGTAAATTATAAAAACCAGGAAATTGGGATTGGCAAAAGGGATATGTA
>NW_005214211.1:0-209 GCF_000412655.1 Myotis brandtii
CTGAGGCCTAGTGGAAGGGAAGTGCTGAACTCAAATAGCATCATCAGCAGAGGTAAGGCCTGAGGGTCTTCCTGGATAAAAGTTCCAGAAAGTGTGAGGCCCAGTGCTGTAAAATAGGGGAGGCTAGGAATCAACACTTTGCATTGTAATTCATACCTGGTGGATTCTGTTTCACAGGGAGGGGAATGTGGAATAGCATATTGACTAAG
>NW_005214212.1:0-209 GCF_000412655.1 Myotis brandtii
TAGATGTGACCAGAGGCAGCCGTAGCCAGAGGACAAGATAAATGGAGGAGGGGAGGCCAGAGAGATCATCTACGAGTCTGAGGCTAAAAGTTGCTTATTTAGGAGACTGGCTGTGTAAGACCTGAGGCTATACTCCTGCTAAAATCTGAGGCCTCCTGTCATTGTGCCTAAAGAAACCATCCAGAGCACTCACTGGAAAGGGCTTGAGC
>NW_005214213.1:0-209 GCF_000412655.1 Myotis brandtii
CATTTAGATTCATTCGTCTCTTCTCAGCGCCCCACCCACGTGCTCATAATGGGTGACTTCAACGCTCCCAAAGCCTCTTGGGAGAGCCCGAAACCACTCCCTTCCGACACAACATTCGCGTCCTCCTTGATGCAAGTGGTGCAGCGCAACTCTTGGACGCAGCATGTGAGTAGTCCCACACGCTACCGTTTGGGGCAAACTCCATCCCT
>NW_005214214.1:0-209 GCF_000412655.1 Myotis brandtii
GTGTAACATTTTCAAGACTCATTCATTTGTAGCATGTAACAGTACTTTATTGTTTTTAACTGCTGTATAGTATTCTGCTGTAGACCTTTCATAAATTTGGCTGATTTGAATGCTGCTGCCATGAACTTCCAGATGAACTCTCCTAGTGTTTCTGCTAGTATTTTGAGAACATTTACTTTGCACTATTCATGCATTTTCAAACTCTTAAG
>NW_005214215.1:0-209 GCF_000412655.1 Myotis brandtii
CAGCTCAGATGGACCCGAGAGGGAGTCGGAACCTCTCCACATGGCCCGCTAGCTCCAGCCACGCCTCATAAACACTGCTGGGTTGGGGGGGCGGGGTGCTGCTCAGAAAGGTAGGGTGACCCCTTCTTTGCGCCGGTGGCCCTGAGCTGCTCTACCCAGATGTGAAGTCCTAGGTGCTCTGAGCGTTGACTGACCCTGGTTTCTTACCT
>NW_005214216.1:0-209 GCF_000412655.1 Myotis brandtii
TAAATACAGGTATACAGTTAAAGTATATTTTATTCCAACCTATATTAAATTAGTAATTTTAATGAAATGTTTACAATTTTAATAGGTATACTTAAGAATGTAAAGATAATTAAAGAAAATTATAACTAAGCATAATATTTATTTTCAAGATTTATTTATTTATTTTATTTTATTTTTGTTACTCCTCACCTGAGGATATTTTTCCATTG
>NW_005214217.1:0-209 GCF_000412655.1 Myotis brandtii
AAATGTTCCATGTGCAGTTGAAAAGAATGTATATTCTTCTGTTTAGGGTTAAAATGCTCTGAATAAATAAATAAAAATAATCAAATCTAGTGTGTCATTTAAGGTCATTATTTTCTTGTTGATTTTCTGTTTGTAAGAGCTATTTATTAATGTCAGTGGAGTGTTAAAATCCCTGCTATCATTGTATTACTGTTGATATCTCTCTTTAT
>NW_005214218.1:0-209 GCF_000412655.1 Myotis brandtii
AAAATCAATAATGTAATGCACTGTATTCATAGAATTAAAAAACAAAATCACATGATCAATAGAGGTAGATGCCCTGGCCAGTGTTTCTCAGTGGTTAGAGCACCGACCCACACACCAAAGGGTTGTGGATTTGATATCTGGTCAAGGGAACATACCTGGGTGCCCTGCCCTGGTCAGAGCACATGTGGGAGGCAACCAATCAATGTGTC
>NW_005214219.1:0-209 GCF_000412655.1 Myotis brandtii
TTAATGTGAATGGTGGAGTACAGGGCAAGGTTGGGACCAGGGAGGCACTGCTACAAACTCTCTTGTGCTCACAGGCAAGGCGTTCTAAAGATAAGCTTCTCAGATGAAAGCATGCTCTATCTTAAGTGGAGGCTGGACTTCTGATTTACGGTTAAAATTATTATGGTGACAGTTAGCAAGCAGGGAGTGAATGGAGGCTCCTTGGGTAG
>NW_005214220.1:0-209 GCF_000412655.1 Myotis brandtii
TACACCTGAGCAAAAGCGACAATAAAACTGGAATTAATATTATCACTCTATAAATTAGAGAGGCAGTGAAGCATACAGTATGTTTAGGAGAGTGCGCTCTAAGAAAAAACTAAATATTTACCTACATAAAAATGAACTTTTTTTTACATAAAAAAAGCCTACATAGAGAATTAAAGGACTAAATTACAAGCTCAGAAAATATCTACAAC
>NW_005214221.1:0-209 GCF_000412655.1 Myotis brandtii
GAATTAGTCCATGTGAAATAACTATTATGTTCAAATTGAAGTTGATCATTTTATACAATAAATGTATGACTCATTTATTTTATTTTATTTTATTGTATTGTATTTTATTTTTTTAAGTATATGACTCATTTAATTCCAAAGGAGATGGTGTATAATATTTTATTCCAAAAGGGGTATCAGTAGATATTTTAAGTGATTAGGGTAGCAGA
>NW_005214222.1:0-209 GCF_000412655.1 Myotis brandtii
GTGTGGCCTGGAAGTTAAGGGCACGGACTTTGCAATCAGACAGTCTTGGGTGTGAATCCTAAGTCTGTCATTACGCTGTGTGACTGTGGGCAAGGTACTCAACCGCTCGGAGCCACTGTTCCACAGGGTCAGTCCTCCCGTGTCGGGTGCCTGGCTCATAGCCACCGGGAGCTCCCCGCCTGAGTGGTGGTCATTGTTCTCATAATTAT
>NW_005214223.1:0-209 GCF_000412655.1 Myotis brandtii
GTCTCCTTTACCGCCTACCTCAGCCTCTCTATCAGGACTGATGGCGCCCTCTCACCTGACCAGCCTGAGTTTTAGAAAGGCCGGCCCTGGGGTGGGCCATGGAGCTACAGGTATGTGAGGAACGGGCACGCCGAAGAGCGAGCCATGCCTGGGAGGGAACCCGGAGCAGAGAGAGAAGTAGGAGAAGAGGTGGCCTGGGCCCGAGACAG
>NW_005214224.1:0-209 GCF_000412655.1 Myotis brandtii
GGCTTTGGGGGCACGGAGCCAGGGTGCACTTTTGAACAGATATGGGGAGCTCTCTAGGGAAGTTACATTTGAGCAGAGAGGCCCAGAGGGAGAGTAGGGGGGTTGGGGGTACCTGTGAGAAGGCTGAGAGACAAGGGGAGCCCCCCTTCACTTCGCTGTGTAGACCATGTATGGGGGCTTCTGGGGATCCCTGAGGAGTCCTGGTCCCC
>NW_005214225.1:0-209 GCF_000412655.1 Myotis brandtii
TTGGGTGTATAATAATTTTCAACTCATTATATTATCACTACCATAATCATACATCTAACTTTACCTTCTAAGCTTTACCCCTCGTTAAAATAAATAAAAAGATAAGACTCTATAATTGAGTGGCAGTGTTTGGGGGAGATAATAATTGGGTAGGGAGGAAGAATTTATCCTCATGAGGAGGTATCTTTATAAGATTATTAAGGAGACAA
>NW_005214226.1:0-209 GCF_000412655.1 Myotis brandtii
TTGGGTGTATAATAATTTTCAACTCATTATATTATCATTATCATGATCATACATCTAACTTTACCTTCTAAGCTTTACCCCTGGTTAAAATAAATAAATAGATAAGACTCTATAATTGAGTGGCAGTGTTTGGGGGCGATAATAATTGGGTAGGGAGAAAGAGTTTATCCTTATGAGGAGGTATCTTTATAAGATTATTAAGGAGACAA
>NW_005214227.1:0-209 GCF_000412655.1 Myotis brandtii
ACTGACAGAATGGGGATAATAATGGTACATACCTCGTACAGCTGTGAGGATTTTGTGAGTTAATGTGCCGAAGGTGCTTAAAACAGAGGCCGGCACATTGTCCGCACTATGGGAGGTAAGTCAGGTTTCCCCTCTAGACCCCCTCAATAAGCAAGTTCATTACAGGAAGATTAGATTTTAACCCCAACGAGATCATCAAACTTAACTCA
>NW_005214228.1:0-209 GCF_000412655.1 Myotis brandtii
ACTGAAGGACACCGCTCTCGCCTCTGGGAGGGGCAGCCTCCTCTCGGTCTTCCCAGGGAAACGCGTGCAAATAGAACTCAGATCGCATCACCCGGTGTCTCCCCCTCAGCATGCAGACCAGCAGGCTCCTCCCTCGTGTGTTCAGTATCCTGGCGGGTGAGGTGAGGCGAATTGACACTGATAATGCGGTGCCATGAGAGTTGTCTGAA
>NW_005214229.1:0-209 GCF_000412655.1 Myotis brandtii
GTCCTTGGTTTAGGGAAGACAGGATTTACTAGATGGCCTCAAACTGTTTGACATTTATATTTTTTAGATGGTTGAAAACTGAAGTTACTTGCTGTATTTGCCATCTCACTGCTCGAGTGAGTGAGCCACGAAATTAGAAAATGATTCCGTAGGTCCCTGCATACACTTATATAAAGCTTCCTCAGGATTCCCTAAATATATTGAATAAA
>NW_005214230.1:0-209 GCF_000412655.1 Myotis brandtii
GTACAAACAGGAGAGTAATTTCAGTCCCGCGAGATAACAGACTAGAGATTTAGAGTAGAAGGAATCTTTAAAACAATTTTCAAATGGAACAATAGGATGAGACGTCTTTAGTTGGAGCAGAGGAGATTATAGGTGAGGGGAGGTAGCAAGAGAAAGGAACTTCTGAAGTATGTCACAAGTGTTGGTTCCAAACACGAAGCCTCTGATCA
>NW_005214231.1:0-209 GCF_000412655.1 Myotis brandtii
TTTCTAGTGCCCTGAGATTTGTGAAGCTCTCTGAAACTTTCAAGGGGAGTATTAACATGAAATGAAACAGGCTTTGCTATGAACTTATTTTTATTACTATGTACATTCTTTAGTAATCATTCTTATAAATTTATTAATTTTACAAAATGTAAGCATTATGTATAAAGTTCACTATTTTATAGATATTTTCAATCCTACAAATTATACCT
>NW_005214232.1:0-209 GCF_000412655.1 Myotis brandtii
GTCAGCCGGCTCTGCCGGGAGGGCTTCACCGCTGGGCGGGGGCAGGGAGAGAAGCTGCCAGAAGCGCCTCTCTGCTCGGGTTCAGGGACCAAAGCAAGTCCCTCAGCCAAGTCTGGCCTCAGTGGGGTGGGACAGTATAATTCTCTCACAGGAAGGGGCGGTGAACATTTTGGGGGAAAAAATGCAACCTGACATAAAGAGTAAAGCAA
>NW_005214233.1:0-209 GCF_000412655.1 Myotis brandtii
TTATAGATTGCTTTATAATTAAAGTATTTCCAGATGCGTTATTTCTCAATGAGACTCTATTTTAGACACATGAGTACATCTCATTCTATAGTAATGGAGGCCCAGAGAGGTTAGATGTCTGGCTGCTGATTATGAAGTGTGCGTGTGGTGGAGAGAGAGTGGGGAGGGGAGTGGCAATCCAGGTTTGTCTGACTTCTGATTTGGTGAAT
>NW_005214234.1:0-209 GCF_000412655.1 Myotis brandtii
AAAAATAAGAATTTGTATTGTATGACTCTACTTACTAGTATATGAAGTTCAACAGCAGGCCAAAATTATCTATGAAGATAGACAGCAGAATGGTGGTCCCCTCTGAGAAAGTGGTATCGAGTGAGAAAGTGTAGGAGGAAACCTTTCGGGGTGTTTGAAAGATTTTATATCTTCAACTGGGTGAGGGCCACTAGAATGTACACACGTGA
>NW_005214235.1:0-209 GCF_000412655.1 Myotis brandtii
AATTACAGTTGACATACAATATTGTAAGTATTCTATTAGTGTCAGATGTACAACATAGTGCTCAGACATTTATATAACTTATGAAGTTTGCACCTTGATAAATATAGTACCATCTGACACCACACACAGTTAATACAGTATTATTGCTATATTACCTATGCCATACTTTACACCCCATGACTGTTTTGTAACTACCAATTTGTACTTCT
>NW_005214236.1:0-209 GCF_000412655.1 Myotis brandtii
CTGTTGACCTTGATTTTACTTTTCTCTTTAATAAAAAAATAGCACAACATCATCTCACCAGCAATCAAGCCACCCTCCTCTGTGAGATTTATTTCCATCTCAGAGTGAAGTCCTGGTTTGCAGCCTTGCCCCAGCCTTGTCCCTGGTCACAGGAAAAATCACCAGGATTGTGTGGATTTTCCTTGACAGTGACCTTGTCCTCTAAAATG
>NW_005214237.1:0-209 GCF_000412655.1 Myotis brandtii
TGTGTGTGTGTGTGTGTGTGTGTGTGTTTAGGGGATTCAGACAGATTGAAAATTGTGCTGCCATGATTTTCTGAAAGTTCTATATCCAGTGTCCAATATTTTGGAAAAGCTTCTTCCTTACTAGCAAAGCTCTAGACAGACCCAAACCAGGAAAGACGAGTGAGAGACAGAATTCCTACTGGTATGAAATGGCGAAAAGCATTAGATAG
>NW_005214238.1:0-209 GCF_000412655.1 Myotis brandtii
ATGGACACTGGCCCCAGAGGAAGTGCAGGGAGCAGGACCACAGACACTGGAGAACGGTAGAGATGCCCGCCTGGTCAGAGGAACAGGTGAGTGCCAGGTAGATTTGCTGGCAGGTGAATGCTGACAGAGGAATGCCAGTGCTGAGAGTAGAAGATAACACCGAATTCTGGACGCAAGGTGAGCTCTGGTCTCTGCTAGTATAACTTACT
>NW_005214239.1:0-209 GCF_000412655.1 Myotis brandtii
CCTCCTCCAGATACATATGGCCTGAGGGAGACACATGCCAAAAGTCTTGAATGAAGAAATAACGCCTGCCAGTCAGAAAGAGCAAGTCCTGAACAAAAATATGCAAAACTCACAGCTAAAGGAAGCTGTGCAGGTGCAGGAGAAACAAACTTGTCCTGGAAATCAGGTCCCTTGAAGGCGCTAGAGGACCCTTAGTGTACTTGGTGTGT
>NW_005214240.1:0-209 GCF_000412655.1 Myotis brandtii
TTGAGAACCACTGGTCTAGGTGATCTTTATTGGGGAAAAAAACAACATTGCAAAGCCAGAGAATAGGCACAAACATCCCGAAAGTGTGAAGAATAGTTTATTGAGGATAAAGACATAAGCAAAGAGTCAGCAGGACTCCCAAACTGCCATCCCATAGAGGGGAGTGCTTGATTGGAGTGTGTGAGATACCCAGTGGAACGTGCTCAGGA
>NW_005214241.1:0-209 GCF_000412655.1 Myotis brandtii
TTGGATTTGATGCAGTGGGCACTGGGGAGCCATGGAGGGTGCATGAGGAAGGGAGGGATAGTCAGGGATGAGTTTTAGAGGTGACTGTGTGCAGTGCAGCCTGTAGGGGATCACTAAGTTTGAAACTGTGAAGGGCCTGAGGTTTTATTCTACTTCCAACTTAATAAGTTAGTCTACCATGAATATATATACTATTACTCATAGCAGTA
>NW_005214242.1:0-209 GCF_000412655.1 Myotis brandtii
TCTGTATATGCCCCGAGATATGCATCCCTCATTTTGACAGACATAAATGACAGTGTTTGGAGTTTCTGTTCTGGGCGAATTCTTTAGGCAAGGGATTGAAAGTTGGGTCTGTCTATTTTATTAAAGAAATATGGTCATCTCATAATGTACTGGGCATGTAGGGCAGAGAGTCGTCAGCAGCTTTAGTTCAAAAACAGTTAGGAATTTTC
>NW_005214243.1:0-209 GCF_000412655.1 Myotis brandtii
CAATCACTTTTCTAATCATTTTTCTCGTCTATCCTTGCAAAATCTGTTGGAAACACTTCTTGAGAGCTTGTTTGGAGGTCCTAGCAGGGGAGCGCAGTTACTCGTATAACCTTGACTGAAGCCCTGTCCTCTCCTCGGGGGAGGGGGGGGTGGTCGTCCTCTACGACCCAGAGCGCAGCTTAGGGAGGGAGGCACATGGATGGGTGAGG
>NW_005214244.1:0-209 GCF_000412655.1 Myotis brandtii
TCTCCCCTCACCTGTTCCTGATTTTCTCTTCAGTCAAATTAAACAGCAAATATTTACAATGAGCCTTTTATACGTTACCTTAACTGAACAACAAAGTTGAGTCGCATGCCAGGGTATAACCATCCAGACCCTTTTCCCCCTAGCCCACAGTGTGGGGCAAAAATGGTGTCTCGATTAAATGAGCTATTTTTAAAAATATGTTTTTAATG
>NW_005214245.1:0-209 GCF_000412655.1 Myotis brandtii
AACCCGAGGCCCTTAGGTCCACAGGCCGATGCTCTGTCCACTGAGCGACGTTGATATTTTTGCTCCACAAACACTCAGGCTCCTCAGACCCCCCCCACCCCCCCAGGCTGTGTGACCCCCTCAGCTTCCTGTGGGGCAGCTCCTCTCCAGGCTTCTCCTATCGGCCTCGCGGGTGCCCCCTGGTGGTCGGGCAGGTTCACTGCTCAGCC
>NW_005214246.1:0-209 GCF_000412655.1 Myotis brandtii
GTTGGCACTCTCCTAGCACCGTCACTGCCATTTGCACATCCTGACCTCTGGGCAAAGTCCTTTGTGCCTTGAGTTGTGGGACTGAATCACTTTTATTCCTCCCAATTGTCCTCACCTACAGAGTTCACCATTGCACACTGTATTTATTGTTTCTCATTTTCTGTATGCTTGAGGATCCGGCATCTAGTAACTTGGTCCTGGAGAGACTA
>NW_005214247.1:0-209 GCF_000412655.1 Myotis brandtii
GAATTATGCAGCAGAAAAAGCAATGTTAGAATAATGGGCATTCCAGAAGAGGAAGAAAGGGAGAAGGGAAGGAAGAGTCTATTCAAACTAATAGTGGCCTCCTTTTTTATTTTCTCCTGAGAGAATAAGCATGGTTGAGATCTAATCTATTTGTGTAGGAATGAATTAGGGACTTTTGATACTTAGAGCACTGAAATAAACATGCTAAT
>NW_005214248.1:0-209 GCF_000412655.1 Myotis brandtii
GTTAGACCAAGGTATAAGATGGTCTAGATCTTTCTCTGTGATCATAAGAGCAAATGCTATCTCTCTCACCTATCCTCTTTCTTCTCCTTTCCATTTTTCCGTCTACTTTTTCTATCTAATTTTACTGATATTGCCCAACCTTTATTTACCTGGAAAATTGACAGAATAAAGGAAATCTCATATGCCAATAAATTCAGTTAAGCTCTCAG
>NW_005214249.1:0-209 GCF_000412655.1 Myotis brandtii
CTACTTTTGCCCCACCATGTATGTGTATGTGTATGTGTGTATGTATGTATGTATGTGTATCCAAGTTGTTTGTTGTTCTACCTATGGAAGAGATGTGGTATAATTAATACAAAAATCACAAAATGATATACCTATCACCTAAATAACATATCGATCCACTACAGAAGATTTATACCAAAATGGAAAAATCCCTTTGGGAGAAAAGCCTA
>NW_005214250.1:0-209 GCF_000412655.1 Myotis brandtii
CGTGGTCATTTTGTTGTGAGTTCGTATTAGACTCTGGAATAACAGGCAACAGAAACAAGAAGCCGGGACCTCAGCTCAAGCCAGGGCTGGAGTTTCTGAAACAACAGTTCTATCCCTACCCACCAGGAAAACAGATGAATCTTAAACAGGTGTGCCCTACCTTGAGGTGGGTTCGGCAGTACATGCTGTCGGCTGGCAGGTGTATATTG
>NW_005214251.1:0-209 GCF_000412655.1 Myotis brandtii
TTGTTTCTCTGTGTCGCTCCCATTCTAATCTGGGGCCCGTTTCTGACTTTAGGGCTGTGTGGACTCCTGCCCCCTGTGTTCTCCCAGCCTCTCAGACAGGGCTGCCGGCCCCCCGACCCCCCAGCCCCTCATGCACGACCACACCTTTCGAGCAGATTGCTTTGCCCCCAGCTTCCCTGGGGTTTCACAAAGTCTTGTCTCAAAGTTTA
>NW_005214252.1:0-209 GCF_000412655.1 Myotis brandtii
CCTCTGTCCTTGGCTTGCAGACAGCTGCCTTCTCCTGCTGTCCTCACATGGCCTTTCTTTTGTGCTCAGGAATCCTTGGTGTCTGTGTGTCCAAATTTTCTCTGCTTGTTACAAGGACTCCAGTCAGATTGGATTGGGGCCCACACCTTCATCTTAACTTAGTTGCCTCTCTAAAGTCCCAATCTCCCAAAACAATCAGATTTTGAGAT
>NW_005214253.1:0-209 GCF_000412655.1 Myotis brandtii
TTACAACACAAACCTATAATTTACACATTTTGATTCCGCCTGTAATTTTGCCCTCCGAGCTCCGATGCCATAAAACTCGTGGGGCCCGGCAAAGGGACCCCCACCCCACCCCCCAAGGCCCCAGCTCTCCCAGAAGTTCCCTTCGCCGCTACAAATAATCGTGTGGACGGCAGCCAAGAATAACTAGAAAATAAACACAGCTCCGCGGC
>NW_005214254.1:0-209 GCF_000412655.1 Myotis brandtii
AGCCCCAGCCCATCATGAGTCACCTTCTCCACAGCACAGCTGGGACCTCATTTCCTCTGCAGCGGCCCCGGGGGGCTGGCCAAGGCCGTGGCCTCACAGGAGCAGAGGTAGGGCAGGTGATGGGGCCATCAGACAGGGCCCAGGCCAGGCCGGATCCGGAACGTGGCTCTCAGGGGAGGCAAAGCCAGATGGGGCTCAGTGGCCTGGGA
>NW_005214255.1:0-209 GCF_000412655.1 Myotis brandtii
GGCCCCTGAAGTCACGGAGGACATGCCTCCTGCCGTGAGCGGAGCTGCGGGAAGTGAGCAAATGCCGACCAGGTGTGAGCACCGGCAGCCCCGCCACAGGAGGCACCTGGGCGGAGATTTTACAGCAGCTCGGCCTAAGCCGAAGCCCAGACCCATTAAAGCAGATGCCCCGGGGGTGGGGCCGGAAGTGGATTTTTCAAAGGTCCTCC
>NW_005214256.1:0-209 GCF_000412655.1 Myotis brandtii
CTGACCCTATCACTAACACAACATTTATATTTTCATCTATTCAATGTATTTAATGAGTGCCTACTCTGTGCCAGGTACTATTCCCAGACAATTATTGTAATATAGTAAAATCAAGATCATATGGCACAACTTGTCAATGTCCCCACAGACTGCGTCCGCAGAGGGGAGGACCGGCTCTCCCACCTTGCCGCCTCTTTTTCTCTTGCCTT
>NW_005214257.1:0-209 GCF_000412655.1 Myotis brandtii
ACTGTCATTCTAAATGCATTAGCTGGCCTTCATTATATCCTCAAATTTTGTAAATAAATATTTGATAATATTAAAGCTTCCCTGGTAAAGTACTTTCTACATAAATCTCTATATTTTAATTGTTATTGTTTAATTATAGAGGCCCATCACACGAATTTTTGCATAGGTGTTCCCTCAGCCTGGCCGGCAATCAGGGCTGATTGGGGCTG
>NW_005214258.1:0-209 GCF_000412655.1 Myotis brandtii
GCGACCCACAGGTTGAGAACCGCTGATCTAGAGTGTGCACATTGTATGTAGAATGTGGGTTAGACCCCTGCGTTTAAGTAACCGAAGAAAGAAAATAACTTCACATAACACTTGGGAAGATTCGATTGGATATACGGATTAAGCCACTGGTGCCAGGCTTCCCTCATAATGGAACCAGTGACATTTTCCTCTTCTTGGCTGAGGTCACC
>NW_005214259.1:0-209 GCF_000412655.1 Myotis brandtii
TTCTTGGACACAAATTGAAAGAATAAATTGCTTACAATGAAAACTGTTCTTGCAATTTATCTTATATTTCAAAATCAGTGGATTATTTGTTAAGGGGAAATATTTATGATTATTTTAACCTGTATTACATTAAGATTATATATTTGGCTCTATACATATTTTTAAGTTAATCATACATGTCCTTTGACCTGTAGTCCCATATAACTCAA
>NW_005214260.1:0-209 GCF_000412655.1 Myotis brandtii
ATTTCTAGGATGAGTTTTTGGAGTCAGCACATAGTACACTACTTTCCTAAAATTTTAAAAATATTTATGTATATTTTTATTTACTTAATTCTACTGTGCCTTTCCCTCAGAAGAAACATTAAGGAAACATAAAATACAAGAATCAAATTTGAAGTAGCTGGGAAAGAAAAGGAGGGATAAAAAGGTTAGGGACATCAACTGGACTGGGA
>NW_005214261.1:0-209 GCF_000412655.1 Myotis brandtii
AAAGAAGAAACAAGACTCACCTATAATTAAACTCTCAGATACAATCATTGTTGACATTTTAGTGTCTAGTGTTCCACTGTGTCCATGCATGTGTATCTGACTACTATTTCTAGAACAGTGTGATTAATTAAATAAATCAGACTCTGCTCTGATTTAGATAAAAGGCAAAGCCATTCAGGGATGTAATCCTGTTTCGTTAGTCATCCAAA
>NW_005214262.1:0-209 GCF_000412655.1 Myotis brandtii
AGGTAGCAGGCAAGGGTAAGGGAGGCCCTGATAAGGATGGGCCCACAGTATTAAAGGGAAAAGGAAGCTTTTGGCAACCGTCAGAAATAGAGCTTTAGGAAACGGCCCCTTCGTTGGGCTTCTGAGGCACTCCCCACCCCGTGTTCTCCTCCGTGGCTCTCTTTGTCTAAATGGAGGTGCCTCGGGGACCTGTCCCAGGACCCTTTCTC
>NW_005214263.1:0-209 GCF_000412655.1 Myotis brandtii
GCAGCCATGCCCAGCCCTGGAACCAGCTTGGCCCTACTTCAGAGCCATGTGAGGGGCTGAGAGTCACAGGATCATTCAGCATCAAACTCATGCCTTCCGTTCACATCTTGTGCCTATTATTCAGACCTTTTTGAATGGCTCCTAATCCCTTGTTGTTGAGGGGTTTTGACCTGGACTCATGACCCCATGTTGCCAAACACTTCTTTTTC
>NW_005214264.1:0-209 GCF_000412655.1 Myotis brandtii
ATCTCACATATACAGACAGTGACTCAGAAGACAGCAGGGACACAACAGAATTGGAGAGAGTGATGCGTCTGGAACTAACAGTGATGAAGCAGAGAGCAGGGATGCAACAGAGGCTGGATAAAGGACATGCCGCATAATATCATAGCCCTGTATGTAAACATGACCTGCGGTAATCACGAAATAAAATGTGTTCTGTTTTATGTTTAAAA
>NW_005214265.1:0-209 GCF_000412655.1 Myotis brandtii
AGAGTGTGGGTGACTGGTCCGAGTAACAGCCTGTAGCCCCAGGTGAGGACCAGGGAGCGTGACGCGCTGCCATGCCTGGAGGTCAGGGACACCTGGCAGGTGGGTTTGGCTCTGCAGACTGGCCCTAAAAGGCACCCAGGCAGACGCCCTCCTACAGGTGCCCAGGGACCAGTCCTCAGGCTGTCAGGAGTGTTTGGGGCCACAGGCCA
>NW_005214266.1:0-209 GCF_000412655.1 Myotis brandtii
TTTAGGAGCAGGACATATTATTATTGAATTTAATAATGCAATAGTTAAAGATGTATGGAGCAGATGGTTCAAGGGTTATATAATTCAACTTCTCAACAATGCCAGGATTCTAGGTCAGCTTCATACTATTCTCTTGTTTAAAAAATGGTTGTCCTATAGATCCGTCCTCTCATACTCACATAACCAGAGTTAAACCGGGACTTAAGAAG
>NW_005214267.1:0-209 GCF_000412655.1 Myotis brandtii
TCTTCCAGATGTTCATAATTTAAAATGTTGCTGATTATAGTTAAAGTGTCTATTGCAACCATGTAATATGCTGATAATTCTAGCAATTTAAAACAATTTTTTATTTTATTTTCCAGCTTGCAAATGTCCTTGAGATAGACTTATCTCTGGTGAAGGTATATAATTTTTATATTCTTTTTACTTACAGTGTAAATACTGAATGGATTTTA
>NW_005214268.1:0-209 GCF_000412655.1 Myotis brandtii
TATTCCTAGTAATTTTAATAACTAATACACTCACATTATTTAAAAATCAAAATAACAGAAAAATACATTTCACTCCCACTCGTGCCCCTTCCACATACCCATGCTCTAATCGCTCTGGTCAATAATTGTTACTAATCTTTGTATATTCTTTCCGTGTCAATGCAAGCACTCAAAGATAAGGATATTAATTCTTATTATCTCTCTCTTTC
>NW_005214269.1:0-209 GCF_000412655.1 Myotis brandtii
AAACACATCATATAACCAAAGCTGACAGTAAGAGCTATGTTACACTCAAATATGCAAACGTACATCCAGCATTAAGAGAAGACCCCGAGCGCTGGCCATCCCACACGTCTCTAAAACCCCAAGTCCTCATCCCGACGTGAGGCAGTGCCTACTCCTGCAGATGAGCACCCAGAAGAGCGACACCATGAAATGCAGGCCACACGTGCACT
>NW_005214270.1:0-209 GCF_000412655.1 Myotis brandtii
ACTTAATATTTGTTGTAATATGGCCACTTGATTTGAATTTTTTAAGCAAAGTAGTGGTCTGGCTCTGAGTTATATATTATATATTTTCTCATAACTGGCTGTCCAATTCCTACAGAAAGTGAATTACTCGGGAGCCAGATTCTCATATGCCAGCTAACTAGCTACTTATATTTTTAAAAAAGGCTTTATAATAATTATGAGAGTTGTGA
>NW_005214271.1:0-209 GCF_000412655.1 Myotis brandtii
TAAGTCAAGGCCCCACTGTACTGTGTTTTGTATCCACGCCATGAAGGCCATGACCTGATTTGCTTCCCAAACCAAATCCTTAGGCGACCTTCCCCACGGTGTATACCGTGTCCTCCCACTCAGTTCATGAATTAAAAATTGAGGTGTTGCTCTCAAGTTCTCGCTTTTCCTCACTGCCTGCATCCAAGCCAACCAACATGTCCTGTTGA
>NW_005214272.1:0-209 GCF_000412655.1 Myotis brandtii
GGGGGAAGAATCTTTTCAATCTGTGTTTGTACGATTGGAAACATCCCCCCTCCTGTGTGGGAGGGAAGACCTCAGCAGTTGTCCGGGAAGGGTCTTATTCCCACCCCTGACTGGGTGACACTTCTCTTTCTCCCCTAGGCCTCTCCTCCCCCTACTCCTCCTTCTCCTCCTCCTCCACCTCCCCCTCCTCCTCCTCCCCCTCCCCCTCT
>NW_005214273.1:0-209 GCF_000412655.1 Myotis brandtii
CTTCCTTCCCCCGGCTGCTGGCACCGGCTTTCCTCCGGCGCCTGGGACCCGGGCTTCCCTCCTCTCACTACCTGCAGGCACCCGGACCCAGGCTTCCCTCCCTCCGGGCCGCCTGCAGCCACCCAGGACTGCGAGCGGCTTCCCCTGGGCTGGGCCCCGACTTTGTCAGGAAGGATGTCCGGAATGACGTCCGGTCTATCCAGTCTAAT
>NW_005214274.1:0-209 GCF_000412655.1 Myotis brandtii
CATATTCATCTTCAAGTCGGACAGGAAGAGAGGGTTCTTTTTAAATTCAAAAACCTGCCTGGATTATCTGTCTGAGCTTTGCCCAAAGCCTGAGACCTGAGCTACACAAATGACAATGAAGGTCAGAATGCTCACTGAAAAACACGCAGGCCTCCTGGGCCCCCTGGCTGGCAACACAATCCAGTACCTTCTCCAGAGAAGAGAAGGAT
>NW_005214275.1:0-209 GCF_000412655.1 Myotis brandtii
GAGGAAGCCAAAGATCTCTCCATCCTCAAGAACATTTGGAAATGAAACTAATGGACATGAAACCATTGGACTATAATTCAGTGCTTGAGAATATGGTCCTGCTAAATATAATAAAAGGTGGGAGAAGAGAAGAAAAAAACAGTAAGTGAAGGGTGAAGAATCCATCTCATCAAACAGAAAGATGGCCCTTACAATAAGGGTGGAGCTGA
>NW_005214276.1:0-209 GCF_000412655.1 Myotis brandtii
CACAATGGATTGTTGTCATGTGGCACGTGGCGTATTGCTTTATTAATAACCTGTGGATGTGTGTGTGTTACATGTTGGGGACAATACCTGCATCTCTCATGTGCTCTGGGGCCAGACCCAGGGCCTTGGACACAGAAGATGCTCAGTGAAGGGTTATGAGGTGCAGAGTGGCTGCTGCTGCAGCCTGGGGAGCACCAGCCAACCCTCCC
>NW_005214277.1:0-209 GCF_000412655.1 Myotis brandtii
GCCTCTGGTTAAAAAAATAAATAAAAAGAGAAAATTTTCCATAATATTAAATTTACTACCACTTGATCCACCTATGTGCCCATTTCTCTTTGAGATGTCAGTAGATTGTATAGCTTTGAGATTTATGGGAGAGGGGGATGAGAGTGGGGCTGAGTCAGCTGTCTGATTTGGCAGGAGTGTTACATTTTCTGTGACTTTAACCTGATTAA
>NW_005214278.1:0-209 GCF_000412655.1 Myotis brandtii
GTGCATGGGTCGAAGCTCAATCACTGAGTCGCATTGGACAGGCTCAGCTTCTCATTCTTTTCTTATTTTTTTAATAATTCTTTATTGTTGCAAGTATTAAATATGTCCCTCTTTCCCCCCCATTGACCTCTCCAGCCCGTCTCCACCCCCCAACCCCACCCACGTCCTCACCGCCCCATATATGCTTGGCCTCATCTGTGTCCATGGGC
>NW_005214279.1:0-209 GCF_000412655.1 Myotis brandtii
CCATAAACCCAGGGACCTGTCAGCAGCTGGGCAGGGAAATAAGCCAACTCAGGAGGGAGGGGTTGGCAGGGGCCTGGGGACCGGCCCGGTCCTCTGGTGAGGCTTCAGGTCCTGTGCCCCGACTGGTGGCTCTGTGGGAAATCCGTAGCTCAGTGATCCAGAGTTGGTAACAGGCAGAAGTGTGAGGGCCACAGAGGGGGTGGGGTGGA
>NW_005214280.1:0-209 GCF_000412655.1 Myotis brandtii
CTGGGCGCCCCCACAGTGCGTCTATCTCCGGGTTTATAAAATGGCTTACCTGAGAAAGGCCTGGGTGTCAGTGCGAGGGGCGTCCGTCCGGTTACGGAGGAGATGGGAGCTGGCGGGTTAGGTCTGTGGCTGTGTCGGCGCCTCTCAGGGCGGCCGAGGGCCAAGTGTTAACACAGTGAGGGCGTCGAGGGGCTTGCACGGGCTCCGGG
>NW_005214281.1:0-209 GCF_000412655.1 Myotis brandtii
GATCTCCCGCTTGCCAGCCGACCAGCTGCATGAAGACCAAGCAGTTCTGAGGGAGGCCTTGCAGCGGAGGAGCTGCATGATCTCGCCCAGCTGTGGCTTCCCGGTGGGCCCCTGCAGTGTGAATTGCAGATCCTGCCTCCCACACCCACCCCTGGGCTCCCTCCTGCCAGGGGGAGGCAGCCAGCTCTGCCTTTCCAGCCCATCTCAGA
>NW_005214282.1:0-209 GCF_000412655.1 Myotis brandtii
TGACTATGTTAATTTCTTATGGCTGCTGTAACAAATTACTATAAATATATTGGATTTAAACAACAAACATTTATTGTTTTGTAATTTTGGATGTCAGAGTCTATATGGATCTCACAGACAATAAGCAAGTTGTTGTCAGGAGTATGTTTAAATTTGGAGAACCTAGGGGGCGATTCCTTGTTTTGCTTTTTCCAGTTTTTAGAGGCTAC
>NW_005214283.1:0-209 GCF_000412655.1 Myotis brandtii
TGACTATGTTAATTTCTTATGGCTGCTGTAACAAATTCCTATAAATATATTGGATTTAAACAACAGACATTTATTGTTTTGTAATTTTGGATGTCAGAGTCAATATGGATCTCACAGACTATAAGCAAGTTGTTGTCAGGAGTACGTTCCAATTTGGAGAATGTAGGGGGCAATTCCTTGTTTTGCTTTTTCCAGTTTTTAGAGGCTAC
>NW_005214284.1:0-209 GCF_000412655.1 Myotis brandtii
TAACTATATTAAAGCTATGTATACCAACAAAAAATATCAGAAGTAAACAAAAATACAGTAGTTATTTCACAATAAAGATAATATGATAAATTATTTCTAAAGGTATCCTTTTTAATATTTTAAATTTCTTTTAAAAATAGATTCACTTTTTGATATATTTACAAACAGAAAATAAAGACTATGGTTTCATTTTTACTTTGCCAAATTAT
>NW_005214285.1:0-209 GCF_000412655.1 Myotis brandtii
TAGTGTGATCACATTCCCTTTACCATAGGTGGTTGTCAAGGGATAGATACACAATATAAGCAAACCCAGTTGCATTCTCCAAATGCTTTCCACGAGAAGACCAATAAAGTGTTTTATGTGATATTTCATGATTAATGTATGGTTTCTGGAAAAAATACTGTAAGTTCTTTTTTTTATAAAATTTTATTGATTTCAGAGAGGAAGGGAGA
>NW_005214286.1:0-209 GCF_000412655.1 Myotis brandtii
GGGCGCACATGAACCTGGGGTGGAAGGAAGGGCAGGGGTCAGTGCAGGGAGTGACAGGAGGAGAGGACACACAAGAGGGGAAACCAGGGTTGCACGGAGTTTAAATCAGGTTCAGAGAAGGGAAGACTTAAAGCAAAAAGGGAGATGGGACAGAGAATAAAAACTATTAAAAAAAATCCGAGCTGATGTTTACTGAGCATTTACTTTGT
>NW_005214287.1:0-209 GCF_000412655.1 Myotis brandtii
AGCCCGCTTCGGTGAGGATGAGGGGCGAGGGGAGACAGAGGCAGAGGAAACTGAAAAAGCTGCTCCAGTCGCCAGATCAGAGTCGCCCAGTTTTACCTGGAAGGCCAGGCGGGATGTCAGGCCCGTGGGCTCCGTGGTCTCCGGCAGCCACCCCCACTCAGCGGCTGCTCATCAAGCTGCTCTGCTCAGACGCAGCCGATTCACAGGGA
>NW_005214288.1:0-209 GCF_000412655.1 Myotis brandtii
ACACACTGAGAGCTGTCCCCACCCAGGTTCCCACAGTAAAAAATCCCCTGAGCTTCCAGTGGGCGGGGGGAATTATCTTGAAATGTCAGAGGGCTCTGTTCTTAATAAGGCCTGACCTCAGGGGAAACTAGTTAATCACAGCCTAACCTGCGGGGTTATTAGAGCCCCACTGGCCTGGGGAAGGGAAACAGTGAACCCCAGCCCACACT
>NW_005214289.1:0-209 GCF_000412655.1 Myotis brandtii
AGGGTGTGCAGTTTATGTGTTATGACCTGTAGCTGAAGAAAGGTTGATTCAGGTCCATGTGAAAAAAAAAGAAAAAGGGAGAGACTGACAGTCTGATGGATAAAACAAGGCAGGCATCTTCAGATCACAAAGAGAAGACATCCTGTTAACATGAATACTGGAGAACACTGAGTATTTTTGGCCCAGGATCCGGGGAAGACTGATAGCTT
>NW_005214290.1:0-209 GCF_000412655.1 Myotis brandtii
TCTCTCTCTTCCTGAAATTACCTTCCAAGTAAATAACCTCTTCGGGGAAAACCCAATCTAAGATGTGTGTTCAAATCCTACCCTGCTCCTTACCCTCTGGTGACCCTGGGCAGTGAATGAAGTCTCTGGAGCCCTATTTCCTCATTAGTACCTCAGGGACAGCACTCCCTAGCCCCTAGGTCAGCGGTTCTCAACCTGTGGGTCGCGAC
>NW_005214291.1:0-209 GCF_000412655.1 Myotis brandtii
GGGCCAGCTGCCGCCTCTTGGGACGTTGTTGCTCCTGCTCTGTCGTTTGGCTGCGTGATGGCCAGGGTGCAGCGGCCCAGCTGGGCCCAGCCCCCTTCCTCAGTTTACCCTCCTCTCCCATGGCTCCCCGGCTTCCCTCCCAGCCCCGCCTGCCCTGCAGCTCCCGGGCCCGTCCTAGTGGAAGCGCAGACCGGGCTTGGCCTGAGCTT
>NW_005214292.1:0-209 GCF_000412655.1 Myotis brandtii
ATATTCGCTGTCCATCATTGTCATAACAGATGGCCACAAACCTCACTGTTTAAGCAACCCCTGTTTATCCTCTCTCATTTCTGTAGGCGAGAGGCCTGACATCAGTCTCATTGGAATCAAATCCAAGCATCAGCCCGAGGGAAGCTTTGGGGAAGAATCCACCTCAAAGCTTGTGCAGGTTGTTGGCCAATGGAGATCCTTGAAGCTCT
>NW_005214293.1:0-209 GCF_000412655.1 Myotis brandtii
GAGTGGCACTCCCCCTGTGGGAGTTCACTGACCACCATGGGGCAGCTCTGGCCCTGCTGCTGCCAGTGGCCTCCCTCTCCGGGAGGTGACTGGCGGGCTGATCAAGGGATGGAACTGGCTGGCAAGCAGCCAGTCCCGACCCCATAGCCCCTCCACCGCCACCAGTCACTGTCCCCCCAATCGCCATTCCCTCCCTCTGCCTGCTGGCA
>NW_005214294.1:0-209 GCF_000412655.1 Myotis brandtii
TGGAATGACCAAGACGACCAAAATGACCGATGGCTATGATGTGCACTGCGGCAGCCAACCAACCTGATTCGGGCCCTGATCGGCCCGCAACCCCGGCCGGCCCAGGCCCCAGTTGGCCACCAATACCCCGATGGGGGGCAGGACTGGCTGGCCAACTGCCCACGGCCCCTCCTCTGAGCTGCCCTCCCCCCATCGGCCCCCAACACCCC
>NW_005214295.1:0-209 GCF_000412655.1 Myotis brandtii
TGTAAGAGAAGCCACTTTGAAGGTCCCACATCTGCCTTAATGAGGGCACCATACTTCTAGCAAAGATTGAGCTTCCCAATAGGACTTTGCAACTAAATATTTGAACACCATTCCACTAGATATTTTTTATTATTTTTGTCATCTCTGACACAGTATGGCTCCATGTAAAATCCACAAGCAATAACAGGAATTATGCAGGCTTGGGACAA
>NW_005214296.1:0-209 GCF_000412655.1 Myotis brandtii
AAAAAAACACAAAGGCAATTCGATGGAGAAAGGATGGCCTTTTCAGCAAAAGGGAAAAGTGGTGCTGGACCGACTGGCCATCCGTCCGCAAAAACAGAACCTGGGCACCCAAGAGATCTCACGACTCACACAAATTAACTCCCCGTAAAATCGTGGAACTCACTGTGAGACATAAAACTAAAGAACAGCTAGAAGAAAACATGGAGAAA
>NW_005214297.1:0-209 GCF_000412655.1 Myotis brandtii
AGTGCCAGTGGCTCAGGGCGTGGGCATGTGGCCCCACATTGCTTCTGTGCCAGGCTCTGACCCGCTCAGGTCCTGGCCCTCACCAAGCTTCTGAAGGGGCACAGGAATGGGGGAAAGAATGTAGGGGCTCGGAGATTAAGGTGCACTGATTTTTTTTTAAAGGGCCATACCGTTTTTTGCTTAAGGGTGAGTTATAAGTCATCATTTCA
>NW_005214298.1:0-209 GCF_000412655.1 Myotis brandtii
GGAGTGTGGGGGCTGGGGTGGGGTCTGCAGGCTCTACTGCTCTTTCTGGGCTTCCCACCCCCATAGCTTCTTCCATCACACACCCCCCCCCACTCACGCCTCAGCAGGAGGGCTTTGGACCAACCCCCCAAACCCCAAGGAAAACAGCAGCTTGGAGCCACTGTCTGGGCCTACCCAGAGCTCATCTCCTAAGAGTGGGCCATCCTTAG
>NW_005214299.1:0-209 GCF_000412655.1 Myotis brandtii
AAACCAGATGTTCACCAACTGGTGACTGGATAAATAACAGTGGTACATCCACACCATGGAATATTATGTGGCAATAAAAAGGAACGAAGTGCTGACTCATGCTGTACAACGTGGATGAACCTTGAAAAGCCCATGCGGGGTGAAAGAAGCCGGATGCCAAAAGGCGCACATTGTACAATTGCATGTACTTAGAATGTTCAGAAGAGGCC
>NW_005214300.1:0-209 GCF_000412655.1 Myotis brandtii
GCTTTTATTATTATAGATTATACTGTTCCATCAATGCTTGAGATTACAAACTCAGTGGCCAGACCTTGTTCCCAAATGGGAAGAGAAAGCCAATGAATCCATTATGACTTAGTAGAAGAAACTGAAAATATTTTCAATTGTGAGTTTCAAAATCAATATGCAATGGAATTTTTATACCCTTTCCTCAAAGCTATTTGCTCTTCCAAAAG
>NW_005214301.1:0-209 GCF_000412655.1 Myotis brandtii
GGGACCTCATGCTGTGCCCCCTGCCCTGGCCCCGGGTGAGGCGACCTGAGGCCATGCCCCTCACCCGGCGGGCCTTGATGGGTTGGGGACGGCCAGGTCTGGATCTAGCCCAATAGGGGTGGCGTTGGCTGGTTCTGGGTCTCATTCGATTTCGAGGCGCACGTGGATCGGCGGGGACTTGACTCTGGTTCCTGTGGCACACCCCAGAC
>NW_005214302.1:0-209 GCF_000412655.1 Myotis brandtii
TTCAGTTTACTAAGCATTTTCACACCCATTATCTCTTTATGATCCGCTCAACAACAATGAAGTGGGTTACTTTTTAATGTTTGATTAATGAAAAAATGGAGACTAAGGAAAGTTAAAAGCCCCAGGAGAGAAGGCTAGTGAAGGTAGTGAAGGTTACAGGTAACTGGGTCTGTGGATTCCTGCCTCAGGACTCACCCCCGAAATACAGT
>NW_005214303.1:0-209 GCF_000412655.1 Myotis brandtii
GAGAACGGAGGGAAACAGCTCAGGTTAAGCGGAGTGAACGCGGAGCCTGCAGTAAACGGTCAAATGGCCGAGTCAGGGACACCTGGCAGCTGGGAGGAACCTCTGGGAGAGCAGGTAGCAGAGGAGAATCCTGAGGACCTCAGTGCCAGGCCCAGGGTCTTGGACACCATCAAGGATCCCGGGGAGAGAAGTCTCCGGACCTGACCTAT
>NW_005214304.1:0-209 GCF_000412655.1 Myotis brandtii
AATGGCCTCTGTACCTTAAAGATGGTAAATAAACCATCTGTGTTTTCTATCCCCCAAATTAGAAATATGTTCTATGTTCCCGTTACAATTGCTGTGTAACAAACCACTTCAAAAATCCTAGTGGCATAAAGCTACCAGTTTTATTCTTCTCACAGATTCCGAGTGAAGAATTTGGACAGAATACAATAGGGATGGCATATCTCTGCTCT
>NW_005214305.1:0-209 GCF_000412655.1 Myotis brandtii
TGGCTGGCTGACTACATGTGTCTGCTTTATCGATGCCGTTCAGTTCCCTCACATTTGTCTACCCATTTCCTCTACAAGAATTCACCCCATCCCCTCTGTGCTTACTTACTCCATTCCTTCCAAGATAGCTGCTCGCATTGTCCCCATGTTTACTCCCCTCCACATGACTGTCTCTCCCATTACTTACTTGGTGCAAGTTCAGGACTGCC
>NW_005214306.1:0-209 GCF_000412655.1 Myotis brandtii
TGAAGTTAATATAATATTGTATGCTAAGCATACTTTATTAAGAACAAACCATAAAATAAACTTGTAATTGTATACAAATTCTGTTGATTAAACGGAGTGAGAGAAAAAGGAATGAAATGAAAAGAGGAGTTTAAAATGATATAAGCTCAGCTGTGAGGGAGAAAAATATTCTTTGGTTCTGGCAGCATTTGGACCCTAAACACATTCCC
>NW_005214307.1:0-209 GCF_000412655.1 Myotis brandtii
ATTGGATAATGGATGTGACTTATTAAGGGGTAAGATATGGGATACATATTCAGTACAAGTCCAAGTAAGAAAAAATGAAGGGTTAGGGAAGAATAAAAGGAGGTGACGTACAAAAGTATTGGGGAGCAAGACTCTGGAGGGTGGCATTTATGGCTTCATGTCACCTGAAGCCTCCTCTCTCTCTTTCTTCTGCTCTGTGGAGTAAAAAA
>NW_005214308.1:0-209 GCF_000412655.1 Myotis brandtii
CTGATTCTAAGTAACTGATGCTAGGATTCGCCTTCCCGCCCCGCTGCCCACATCATCTTGTGTCTGCCTGTCCCCCACCGCCCCCCACACCAAGGGGTCTGCCTTCTCTACCCTCCTGGGAGACCACCAACACCTCCCATTATCTGTCCCAAAGGTCTCACCTAGTCAGGCTCATCCTTGAGAAATGGAAGCCACAAACAGGGAAGTTT
>NW_005214309.1:0-209 GCF_000412655.1 Myotis brandtii
CATATGTGGGACATAATGATCAACATAATTTGATGAAGTCATTTATGGAATATAATGCATAACATAAACTGAAGGATAAAGAAAATCCAGAGACACAGGAGCACCGAACAAACTGTCAAAACTCAGAGGGAAGGCAGGGGACTTGTATAAACCAAAGGACTTGTATGCATGCCATATAAGCATAACCAATGGACACAGACAACAGGGGG
>NW_005214310.1:0-209 GCF_000412655.1 Myotis brandtii
AAATATGCCAGGATCCTTTGGTCTCCCTTCCTGATCATTTCCTACTTGAAGACACTAATATCCTGACATATATGTTATTGGCTTTGGTTTTCTTTATAGAGTTCTATACTTTATTATATATTCCCAAACAACAGATTGTTTTTCAATACTTAATGAATGGAATAATAGAAAATGCATTCTTTTTTTTTTTTTAAATATATTTTATTGAT
>NW_005214311.1:0-209 GCF_000412655.1 Myotis brandtii
CATTGCTGTCTTTCAACTGGATCTGGTCTCTCTCTCTGGCAATCTCTTTTACCCAACACCTGTAAGGATTAAATTAAGGTCTTAGATAACACTGTTCAACTGCTTAGGCACTGTCCTAAGATCTTTAATGACTCATCTCGACTCAACAAGTTTCTCTCTTTAATTATTTTTGTACCACTTAGAACTGTGCCTGGAACAAAGTAAGAGCT
>NW_005214312.1:0-209 GCF_000412655.1 Myotis brandtii
ACCAGCCAGACGGGCAGAGAGAGGACAGGATCAGGAGAAAGTCCATCCTGATGATGCCAAGAGAGAGCGAGACACCTGAGCCTCCCGGTGATGGTGGTGGTTCAGATGGACCCCCTTCGACGCTGAAGGTCTGTGTTCCTGATGATGCCGGGCAGTCCAGGGACGGCCTTGCAAGGCCTCCTGCCTCTCCTGATGGCTCCCGAGGCTGC
>NW_005214313.1:0-209 GCF_000412655.1 Myotis brandtii
TTTTTTTGGTGATGGTTTTAGCTGTCAGGAGTGCAGTTTATTTTCACTTGGATGGATGAGGACTCTTTCTGAAGATAATAATAAAAACTCAGGAATCTGTTGCAGAGTTTTCCTTAAGAATACAAGTAAATTGCATGTGACTTGATTTTAGCCTCTTTTCATAATCAGGACTATTAATTATACTCTGTTGTAGTTTTAAATTATCTCCT
>NW_005214314.1:0-209 GCF_000412655.1 Myotis brandtii
CTTTTATTGGGGACAGTTTATATACTCTTTAATCTGGGAAATATTAACTTTTTCAATTTATTTTAAATAAGTGAAATACTTTTCTGGCGATTCATTCATATTTACTGAGTGCCTGCCTATGTGCAGGCATTGTTCTAAGCACTGGCATATAGTGTGGTTATACCTGATTTCCTTTTGAGAACCTCAACAGTTTCCTTACTCAAATACCT
>NW_005214315.1:0-209 GCF_000412655.1 Myotis brandtii
ACTGAGCCAAACTGATCAGGGCTAGGCAAACATTATTTATTAATATTTTGGGTCAGTAGGTTAATATTTTCAAATTGTGCTTTAAAGGTAATCAAATGTTTTAAAATATACACTAAATTATATTGAGATTTAATATCAACCCTTAAATCTCCTTATCAGCAAAAGATAATACTATTTTATTTTCTTCAGAATGGAGTCTGATGCTATCT
>NW_005214316.1:0-209 GCF_000412655.1 Myotis brandtii
CATGGCTTGACAAGAAGACACTTTGTCCAACACCTCCCTGTGTTACCACAAATGCACCTCACATTAAAGTACCTTTACTGAAATCATTTATAACTGAGGCAGCAACTTAATATCGCTCTTTCTAGACTTAGTCAACTTTTACATCTACATGATTTTGACTATAACATAAGCAAAAGTATTCTGTCGCAAGGTGACTAAATATGTATATA
>NW_005214317.1:0-209 GCF_000412655.1 Myotis brandtii
CGACCCACAGGTTGAGAACCGCTGCTCTAGAAGGTGGCGCAAGCCCAGAGACAAGTGAGCTCATTTAATGCTCAGAGACCTGGCTCCTGATGGCTTCCAGGGGATGGGTTCTTTAGGGGGAAACCATTACGCATGGTGACTAAGGGAGTCAGGGTCCTGGCCTCTGTTTGACTGGCTGACACTAGGGTAGGGGTAGCTGACCAGCGTGT
>NW_005214318.1:0-209 GCF_000412655.1 Myotis brandtii
AGAGAGAGAGAGAGAGAGAGAGAGAGAGAGATGCAGTGTTTCCCCTGGATGGGGTAATCTCTGTCGCATTCAGAGCAAGCCCACAGCCCTCTTGGAAGCCATGTAAAACCAATCTTTTTGAGGCCAACTATTTCTCAGAGTGTAGCGGTCCCTGGTTACTCTAAAGCCTGCCTGACACGGAACTGTGTGCCCTCATCCCTCAGGAGCAC
>NW_005214319.1:0-209 GCF_000412655.1 Myotis brandtii
CTCCCATATTCATGCCCCATTACTATGCTCACTGTAGCCTCTAAATAAAACTCCACCAACTCATTTTTTTAAAAAAATGGTCACTTGGACAATTCTTTGGCTATTGGTTTGTGTAATTCTAGGAAGTAACCAGCAGATGTTACCATTGCAACAACATTCTGATTCTTACTTAGCTTGCCCAGAGAAGCACAATAACATTGTCAGAGACA
>NW_005214320.1:0-209 GCF_000412655.1 Myotis brandtii
GGGTGGGCAGGGCCTTCCTCTGCGCAGCATGGACCACAGAGCCTGGGCAGGATAGGTAGGGCTCCCTCTATGCTGGCTGCCATCAATCACAGAGCCCTGGCATGGTGGGCAGGGCCTCCTTCTGCAGGCATCGATCTGGGGGCTCCCAGACTGCCAGAGGGCGCAGGCCAGGTTGAGGGACTCCCCCCGAGTGCACAAATTTTGTGCAC
>NW_005214321.1:0-209 GCF_000412655.1 Myotis brandtii
TCAGGCGGGAGGAAATGAAGGCGAGAGAACGCCCTCCCGGCATGGGAGCACGCGTGGGCCCCAGGACAGTGGGGTCACCTCGGGGTGCAGGGAGGGTGGGCCAGCCACCGGAAGCCCTGCCCCCCTCAGGCCCCGGGCATGGAGTGCACCAGGTTCACTGTGGGCAAAGCACGCCACTCATTTATAGACTCCAGTAGCCCCCCTTCCCC
>NW_005214322.1:0-209 GCF_000412655.1 Myotis brandtii
TTTTTTTTTAACTTTATGTCCTCACATTCTCCCAAGTGTAATTAAACCAACTCTGCTATTTCCTTTATAAGTTACCACTTTAGAAGAGTACCTTCTTAGTTGATAAGGGGGCAGAAAAAATTTAATAAATTTAAGGATCACTTTGGCACCCAGGGAGGGAGGAGGGCAGCAGGTAGAAGTAACTGCAGGCTCTTGGACCCTGGGTCCCC
>NW_005214323.1:0-209 GCF_000412655.1 Myotis brandtii
TCCCCCCCCCCCCCCCACGAGGTCTCCATTGCCTCCAACCCATTTCGTGCTCCGGAAGAGCACCTGTGTCCTGCTTCCTCCCCTGGGACGATGGCAGGAGCCCGTGGGCTGGAGGTGCCCCCAGCCGCACATCTGCCACATTATGGGTGGGGGTGGTCGCAGGGCCCCCTCCGCAGATCCTGTCACCAGCCACACAGACACCTCCGGGT
>NW_005214324.1:0-209 GCF_000412655.1 Myotis brandtii
TCTATGAAAGATCGCAAGCAGGTGGGGCTGAGCTGCATGCAGTTCACATTGGGAGGCCAGGACATTGGCCCAAATTCCACTGCTCCCCAGGCACCGCTCTGGAGGTGCGGTGACCCTGACCCCCGTCAACCCCTCCGGCTGCATCCTCCCTAGGCAGCCGGGACTGAGGGATGGAAGGAGGGAAAAAAGAGACCACAAACTCTGTCCCT
>NW_005214325.1:0-209 GCF_000412655.1 Myotis brandtii
TTTGCTATCTTGAATTCTTTCAGGTTTTTCAAGACACGGGTTTTCTATAATATATTTTTTCGGTAAACCCATAATAATTGAATGTATTCTGACTCTAATGTTTAGAATGTTGAGTTATTTCTCTTTCCTGAGAAAAGTTTAATATATCCTAAGTTGAATTATGGAAGATTAGTTTCATATTTTGTTCCATGTGAGACATACTTTAATTT
>NW_005214326.1:0-209 GCF_000412655.1 Myotis brandtii
ACGTGGGGAGAGACAACTGGGTGAAATTTCAGTCACACACCATGTCCTTCCTGCTACTTCCCTGCCATTAGAAGGGAAAGGCCCCTTCAGATGCTGGAACAATCTCCCCATGGCACAACTTTCATGAGCAGTATTCTTCTCAAGATGGACCCCTGTCCTTGAAACACATTGAAACCTTAGGCCTGTATATTGTGTCCCGATTTATTTTC
>NW_005214327.1:0-209 GCF_000412655.1 Myotis brandtii
GAATTTTATTATATTACCTAGTGAAACGTTTCAAGACAAAAGCCAATTTGGAACTAAATATATAGTTAGTTCACAGTATTTCACACATAGCGTAAGGATAACAACACCCACCCTCTCACAGGCCACATGAAAACCAAAGATAATACATGTGGAAAACATTTCAGAAACTGTAAAACTACGCAAACAATGTACATTTTACTAAAATGCAG
>NW_005214328.1:0-209 GCF_000412655.1 Myotis brandtii
ATGTATATGGACAACAAATTTTTGACAAGCAAGTCAAGAATATTCAGTAGAGAAAGGAAAGTCTCAGAAATAGATGATGTTGGGAAAATTAAAAGCCACATGCAAAAGAATAGACCATACAAAAATGAACTCCAAATGGATTAAAGACAAGACCTGAAACAATAAAATACAAAGAAGAAAACATAGGTACTAAACTTATGGACCTTGGT
>NW_005214329.1:0-209 GCF_000412655.1 Myotis brandtii
CCCTTGTTCCTCTGCCCAGACCCTTGGCAGGCAAGAGAGAGCTCAGAGAGAATGCACACGGCTCTCCAGCATGTACTGGCCAAATGGGCACAAGGCTGTTGACCAGTCAGAACCCCAGCCTCTCCTGGGGCTTTCCCACCACATCAGGAGCCGCTGCTTATCACACGCTCCCTCCAGATACAGCCAAGAGAGGTGGCCATGCTGGGACC
>NW_005214330.1:0-209 GCF_000412655.1 Myotis brandtii
ACCCTGCATTCCCTGGCCATCTGGCGTCCAGCTGGGTAACGCAGGAGGCCTGAGGGTGGGGAAACCATGTCCTCACTGCTCTGGGCACCATTCTGTGCTAAGCACACCTGCCAGGTAGCCCTTGGTGCTCTGTGCTCCCGCCCCCACCCCTTTGGCCTGGGGATGGTGACATCCTCTGGTCATTGCTGGTCCCCAAGTACCTGGCACCG
>NW_005214331.1:0-209 GCF_000412655.1 Myotis brandtii
AACAATAAAGATATTTTTTAAAGGATTATAAAGGTTTGGGGCGGGGGGAAGCACCTTGGGCTTCCTCCAGCATGATACTTATTACATTCCAATGTTATTTTTTTATACCCAGGGGCTGCAAACTCAAGAGTCTATGGAGGCCAAGATGATAATAAAAATAAATAGATTAAACATTGTAGTGCACTAGGCTTAAAGCAAACTTAAAGTAG
>NW_005214332.1:0-209 GCF_000412655.1 Myotis brandtii
GATTAACCAAAGATCTTATATGCATACTAGATGCCCGATGCACGGATTTGTGCACCTGTGGGGTCCCTCGGCTTGGGGATTGGGCCGAAACTGGCTCTCCAACATCTGCTAAGGGGTCCCAGATTGCGAGAGGACACAGGACAGCTGAGAGACCTCACTGGTGCAGGAACCTGTGCACCAGGCCTCTAGTATATATATAAAATGTCACC
>NW_005214333.1:0-209 GCF_000412655.1 Myotis brandtii
GTGAGTTGCAGCACCCGGATGGGCCAGTGCAACCCTGAACAGAGGCCTGGAGCATGAGTATTAGCAGCGGGCCTCATGTCTTTTGTCCTTAGCCCTCTTCCTCCACTTCTGTGTTAATTATTTTGGAGCAGGAGTCCTTCCCCTTCATTCTCAATTTCATAAAGCAAATTTATATTTTGTGGTTCTGTTTGAATGAGTTTTTAAGATTG
>NW_005214334.1:0-209 GCF_000412655.1 Myotis brandtii
AAATACACAAAAAGAAATAGAATGAGATGAGATAGGAAAGGAGAAAACCCTTTTTTCACTAGTAGAGTCCATTTCTATTTTTTTTTTATTTATTGTTTAAAGTATTACATAGGTCTCATTTTTCCCCCATTGACCTCTCTCCAGCCACCCCCATGCCCCAGCACATGCCCTCACGCCCCTAGTGTGTGTGTCCATTGGATATGCTTATA
>NW_005214335.1:0-209 GCF_000412655.1 Myotis brandtii
GGGCAAAGTTGTGGGAAATAAAACAACTTTCATACATTGAAAGTAGAAATACAAAATGATACAGACACAAAGGAGGGGAATTTGACAGTTTATAACAAAACTGTGTTAACCTGCCCTGGCCGGTGTTAGTGGTTAGAACCCGTGCTCAGACAGGTTGCGGGTTCCATTTCCTGTCAAGGGCACATGCCTGGGTTGCAGGTTCACTCCCC
>NW_005214336.1:0-209 GCF_000412655.1 Myotis brandtii
CTCAGATGCCCACAGCTGTATATTAACTCTCAATACCATTCAATAGTACTCTTGGGGGAAACCATTGCTCTTGCCTCCAAATCCCCATCATCAATCCTGGTCTACAACAAGCTAGAAACAAGGTATTTGCTGCCTTTGAGAAAAGTGTTTATTCTTTCTGCCTGCAGTTCTCGACTTTCCCTTGGATCACTCCCCTTAGCTGGGTTCTT
>NW_005214337.1:0-209 GCF_000412655.1 Myotis brandtii
TTCCATGTATTCAGCATGCCCCCAACTCACAGGAGCAGAAATGGAGACTCAGCGAAATTAAAGACCCTGCCTGAGATGACACTGGTGACAGAGTGAGAAATGGAATTCAACCTCCCAAATCTGTGCTCTTGTCCAATTCATTATCCAAAAGGAAAGCCTGTCTAGGAATGTGGGTATGGCAGTATGGCGTAATGGGGTCTGGATTACCA
>NW_005214338.1:0-209 GCF_000412655.1 Myotis brandtii
ATCTGGGTCATCACAAAACACCCAGAATAAAATTTGTGTCTTTGGAGAGCCACATTTAGATGAGCCACTTGCCTCTGGGATGCTAGATTGCTCCCGGGAGCAACTGCACCACAGTGAGTTGAAGACCAGAGCCCCTTTGGAAATAGAAGGAAACAAAGGGATATGATTCAGAGATAATACTCTCATCCTATCCTAAAATATGAAAAGTT
>NW_005214339.1:0-209 GCF_000412655.1 Myotis brandtii
AATAAGAAACAAACCTGCAAAATGGTCAGAATACACTTTGTCAGAAAGGCTTGCAGCAACGTGAGGAGCAAAGTCTTGCATTCTGGTGACTGAGCTTTGTGCACTTTAGGTCCTGGTCAGTTTTACCCGCCCTCCCAGCTCAGTGCAGCCTTGAGAAAAGCCAGCAGCCTCAGCAGGAGATAGCAGACTGGGCCTGGCTGGCCAAGAAC
>NW_005214340.1:0-209 GCF_000412655.1 Myotis brandtii
TCACTTACATGTAGAATCTAAAAAACTAAATGAACAAACAAAATAGAAACAAAGTCAAAGATACAGAGAACACACTGATAGTTGCCAGGTGGAAGGGAGCTTGAAAGAATGGGAGAAGAAGATGAAAGGATTAAAAGTACAAATTGGCAGTTACAAAATAGGTACAGGGATCTAAAGCATAGCATAGGGAATATAGTCAATAATATTGT
>NW_005214341.1:0-209 GCF_000412655.1 Myotis brandtii
TTTCAGTTTCATCTAGAAATAAGCATAGTACTATCTACCTCATATTATTATAGGTGGGATAAATGAGATTATACATATGAAACATTGTAGGTGCTCAGCAGGTATTTTTTTCTCCAATTTTCCATCTTAGTCTTCCTGCTGTTGCCCTCCAGACTACTGTTCTGTGCCACCTGGTACTCTAGGTCTTTTTTGTTTGTTTATTTATTTAT
>NW_005214342.1:0-209 GCF_000412655.1 Myotis brandtii
AATGCTTTTCTCTGTTGTTACCTAAAGCATCTTAAGTGACACAGGGATCAAGGGTAAAATGCATAATACTCACCAAACTGCCCTCCCTCTTTACAAACACACCTCTTCGACAAAAGAGGAAGCCTTATGCTTCTCAATGTCTGGGCAGGCAGGGGGGTAGGGGGGTGTCACAGAGACTCTGCCACACTGACCCACACTCCTGAGTTCAT
>NW_005214343.1:0-209 GCF_000412655.1 Myotis brandtii
GTGCAACAGGAAGTCTAATTATTATGAGTCCTTGGTCGTAAAGATCCACTGGCTTTTCCTGTTGGGGGACTCAAGCCCACTCTATCACTTTTGTTGCTTTTATATATCTTTCCAAAGCTAGTGAAATAGGCAGGGCATAACAGGACAGTTCAGCCATTTCCCCCAAAACATAAGTTCTTATAGTAGCTTAGAAAGCACACATCTGACCC
>NW_005214344.1:0-209 GCF_000412655.1 Myotis brandtii
CCTTCACAGAGAGTGAAGTCTGTCTCCTTCATGGCACCACGAACAGCTTGTTGCCCAAGAGCCTTGCCTTCCCCTGGACCCAGCGACATCTGTCTCCAGATTGTCTGTGCCCAAAGGGAGG
Organism: Myotis brandtii; assembly: GCF_000412655.1. Lineage (NCBI taxonomy): Eukaryota > Metazoa > Chordata > Mammalia > Chiroptera > Vespertilionidae > Myotis > Myotis brandtii. The sequence continues at coordinate 122 of NW_005214344.1, forward strand.
AAGGGACATGGGCCCTGCCAAAAGCTACTCCTGCACTGGGGAGACCTGGTTCTTGGGGTACAATTCCATGTGTGCTTGGGAAGGAAGG
>NW_005214345.1:0-209 GCF_000412655.1 Myotis brandtii
GTATGTCCTCAAAACATCCTGTATTTCTTGTTAAGCCACTGGAATCTTGGAAATAATTACAGCTAGCCTCAGTTTGCAGCTTAGCCTCTCCCAGATGGCTCCCAGACCAGCACAAGATCTACTATCTGAAGATCACTTTCTAGCTCATACCAGGTGTTCCTGGGCAGGCACAGGCAGTGCTGACCTTGGCCTGTCCCAGAGTCCCACCC
>NW_005214346.1:0-209 GCF_000412655.1 Myotis brandtii
TAGTAACTGCAAAGCTCAATGGGTTTCTCTCCTCTGCATTTATGCCTAAGGCTGGAATACACCACGGTGTTCCCTTTCCTTAGACTCCATTTTTTTCCTTTGGGAAATAGCACAACTTCTTCAAAATCTCATGTCTCCACCAATGCTGGATAGTAGGTTAAAGCCTTTCCCAGAATGAGCATTTGCATCTCTGAGGATTTACAGAGGAT
>NW_005214347.1:0-209 GCF_000412655.1 Myotis brandtii
TCCCGCTGGCAACCAGCTTCAGAAGCAGAGGACCACCCTTGCCCGCGTTTAATAAAGACCTTCCGCCCAGACACATTGGTGCTCTTCATTCTCCGAGGTTGCCCACCCTCACTTCTCCAGTGTGATCTGTCACTTTAATAGACTTCCTTTGCTTTGCTGAATCTTTCCATCATGCTGGTCAATTCCTTCTCATTCCCTGACAAGGACCT
>NW_005214348.1:0-209 GCF_000412655.1 Myotis brandtii
TGTACGTGCAGACTTATGGCTCTGTGATGGGTATTAAAACGTACACCCTGCTATCATGTCCCAAACATGATGTCAGCTGACGGTGCACAATGTGCTGAGTTGATATGTGCATGTACTGTGAAATGATTACCACAACAAGACTGGTGTATACATCTATCAGTCTGCATAACTGCCTTTCTTTTTTGTGGTGAGAACTTTTAAGATTCACT
>NW_005214349.1:0-209 GCF_000412655.1 Myotis brandtii
AGGGCAGAAGCTACGTCACTTTTATTAATAACAACAGTAGCAGCAGCAACAATAAGAACATCTACTGAGGGCTTATCATGCACAAAGCATTATGCCAACTGCTTTACCTAGATTATTCCTGCCACATCACCCTATTGCTCTCCTGGGGGTGCAGGTGCAGGGAAGCCATGCTCAGGGCAGCCCAGCTAGGCACGGGAGGAGCTGGCCTG
>NW_005214350.1:0-209 GCF_000412655.1 Myotis brandtii
CTCAGGGTCCTCTCCTGGGATGCAAGTGTCTTGAAGTGTAGCCACTAAAAGTTGTAGATATTTATCAATCAAAGGAAACAAAATGATCTGCTTCTTTCCTCATTGGGTAAACCTCTACCATCTCCTGGCCAGTGTGGCTTAATGGTAAGAATGTCAGCCTACACACATGAATGGTGGTGAATTAAATTCTTGGTCAAGGGCAAGTACCT
>NW_005214351.1:0-209 GCF_000412655.1 Myotis brandtii
TACAATGAACATATTCCTAACCAAACCCCACCAGACTGATAGAAAATTGTTTCACTAGTTGAAACAGAACCATAGGCTAACAACAAAAATTGTAAATAGCATGAGTTTTCTGGACTTCTTCCAATAAGAGCAGTTAGAAGAGAGTACACTTATTTTGCTCTAAAACAGTGGCTCTCAACCTTCCTAATACTGCGACCCTTTAATACAGT
>NW_005214352.1:0-209 GCF_000412655.1 Myotis brandtii
TGTGTAAATACAATTAAAGGCAGGCTGAGAAACAAAGGGACCAGAGAGATCCCACCTGCTTGAAAACAGGATTGTGACTTACGACACAGAGGAGCGGTAGATCGAAGGGAACTTCAATACTGTGCTGACTAACTGACAGGAAACAAACATGCCAAGCAGAACAGTAGAGTAGGTGAATGACCTTCACTACTTCACTTTTTTATTTTTTA
>NW_005214353.1:0-209 GCF_000412655.1 Myotis brandtii
AAATCCCTGCTCAACACAGACCCATGCCTGAGGGACCTATGCATTGGAACATCTAAAGGTGGGCAACCAGGAATAAACAGGGAAACAAGAAGGGAGAAAAGCGCAGAAGGCACAGAGAAGAAGCTCTGCAGCTGAGAGCTTGTGGCTCAACTGGGAGAGAGGAAGTGGCAGTAGCAGGTGCTTCCTTCTGCTAGGAGGAACAAAGATAT
>NW_005214354.1:0-209 GCF_000412655.1 Myotis brandtii
TTGGGGTCTTTTTTGGTTCCATGTACATTTTTGGAGTCTTTCTTCTAGACCTGTGAAATATGCTGATGGTATTTTAATAGAGATTGCATTGAATCTATAGATAGCTTTATGTAGAATGGACATTTTAATGATGTTAGTTCTGCCAATCCATGAACATGGTATACTCTTCCATTTGTTTCTATCTTCCTCTATCTCTTTTTTCAGTGTCC
>NW_005214355.1:0-209 GCF_000412655.1 Myotis brandtii
TTGAAAACAATGATGTCTATATATTGAAATAAAGTTATCTCTAAGGCATTCCTGAGTGACAAAAAACTGGGGGAAAAACAATTTATAGTGTGATTACCTTAATACAAAAATGAACAAAAAATATATATTGCTTTCTGCATTTTTGTTTGTTTGTTTGTTTTTTGTTTGTTTTTTCAATATTTTTATTGATTTCAAGAATAAGAGAGAAG
>NW_005214356.1:0-209 GCF_000412655.1 Myotis brandtii
TACTTCTTGCGTGAATTTTGGGACACCCTTTACAAGCTGGCCTTTACCAGGAAACAGCTGCGGATCCCTTCCTTCTTTTGAGCTGAGCTACAAGATGGAAGGAGCAGGGGTCCCCACATCACTACAAGGAGTCTGCCCACCACATACTGGACTGGCACGTGAGAGAGAAAGAATAATGAACAACATAACCTGATGAACAAAAACAGATC
>NW_005214357.1:0-209 GCF_000412655.1 Myotis brandtii
GGGGGGAAGGAATGAAGAAGGAAGGTGTCAGGAAGGGGGAAAGAAAGAAGTAAGGAAGGGAGACAGAAAGGAGAGAAGGAAAAAAGACAGAACAAACTCAATTAACTTTAAGCTAATCTAGATAGCAGATGATGGTGACCTGGGCCTGGAAAATATGATTGGATTTTGGATATACAATCAACTCTTGAGTTTGTGGACCTTGAATTAAC
>NW_005214358.1:0-209 GCF_000412655.1 Myotis brandtii
TATTGTATTGTGTGTTCACCACCCCAAGTTAAGTTCCATCACCATTCATCCCCACTTTACCTTTTTCTACCTCCTTAATTCCGTTTTTCCTTTGGTAATCACCATACTATTGTTTGTGTCTATAAGGGTTTTTTTTTCTTTTTGCTTAATCTCTTTACCTTTTTCTTACTAAATTTTTCCCATCACCATTTATCCCCTCTATACCCTCT
>NW_005214359.1:0-209 GCF_000412655.1 Myotis brandtii
CAAACAAACCAAAAACAGTTCCAGAACTGGCAACTAGCATTAGTAACTAGGAGGGAAGCTCAAAATTACAGGAACAGAAAACAAAGATAGGCCACAGACCATTACCATGAGGAGGTGTTGACGTTGTAAATACTTTTGAAAAGTTTGCTGCTGTTAAATCCATAAGGACTGATATTTCTGTGAGAGCAGTGTCCCTAGTTTAAATTTGT
>NW_005214360.1:0-209 GCF_000412655.1 Myotis brandtii
GGGGTTGCAACCCACAGGTTGAGAACCGATGCTCTAGACGTTGAAAATATAAAATGGACCCCAAATATTTCCAATGCTCACATGGATAATGTTACTTTTTGGTTTGAAAACTGTTCCTCAAAGGGCTGGAATGACTTTTTACCTCAAGAACATTAACTTACCTAACACTGAATAATTTCACAAATTAATAAGCGTAACACAAATAAACC
>NW_005214361.1:0-209 GCF_000412655.1 Myotis brandtii
GGAATGTGAGTCCTTAGAGCCACGGCCTGGGGAACGGTCCCTGGAGACCCATCCCTGCCCCCCAACCCCCTCCCCAGTGCTCCTCAGTCACTTCCTTCAGTCTCAGTTCTGCTACCTTCAAAGTGCGCACAGGCCCAGCCAGTGTGGCCTAGTGGATTGAACATCGTCCCATGCTGGTTCAATTCCCAGTCAAGGCACATGCCCAGGTT
>NW_005214362.1:0-209 GCF_000412655.1 Myotis brandtii
TAGGTCAACTGCTGAGAGGTCTTGCCTCCATCGCATACGTCTTGCTTGCAACTTATTTTCCATTTATTCCAAGCAAACACAATTCACTTTACATTTGCTTGTTATTTACTTGGTTTTTAGTTGTTTTAACATAAGAAGAAACTATTCTTTCTCAGCTGTGCAGGAGCTGCATTCCTAACTTTCCAGGGCCAGGAGTGGAAACCCCTGCT
>NW_005214363.1:0-209 GCF_000412655.1 Myotis brandtii
GGACTATTACAAATTCAGATTCTGAAATCACCTCCATTGTTTTCCTTGTGCGAAGAAATAAGAAAAACACATAAAAATGATCTCTAATCCCACAAGATGGAGGTGATTGCTGTAATATTTTTGCATGTTTGCTTCTGGGCTTTGAATTCTACCTACTTTGGATATAGTCAGAATGACACTTTATAATATTCTGTGCCAGTTTTGCTCAC
>NW_005214364.1:0-209 GCF_000412655.1 Myotis brandtii
GCTGGCGAGCACAGCAGCAGTGGTGGGAGCCTCTCCCCTTTCCGCTATAGGCGGGGGGTAAGAAGCGAGGGGTCCCAGACTGGGAGAGCCCAAACTATGAGGGGGATGTCTGACTGTAAGCTAGGAGGCAGACATCTCCCGTGAGGTCCTCGCAGCCCAGGCTGAGGGACCCCCCCCAACCAGTGCATGAATTTTGTGCACTGGGCCTT
>NW_005214365.1:0-209 GCF_000412655.1 Myotis brandtii
CGACCAGGATCGAGCAGCTCCCCAGGAGGCTGGCCTTTATCCAGGTTTTGTTAGAGGGCATGGTCTGTGAGGAAGTGGCTACACACTTACAGCCGATACCCAGGCTTACCCACTGTAAGCCCCGTTCCCCATAGGCGGAGTGGGGATAACAATGATCTTGCAGGTTGCTGTCCCCATAGAAGGAACTATTAAATGGAAGTTAATATTTT
>NW_005214366.1:0-209 GCF_000412655.1 Myotis brandtii
GTTAGCTCCCAGGCCAAGGCTCCTGCAGCCCCTGGTGTATGGGACCAGTTCCCGGTGTTCGCTTCCCAGCCAAGGCTCCTGCAGCCACTGGTGCGTGGGACCAGTTCCCGGTGTTCGTGCTCTTCCAGGCTAAGGCTCCGGTAGCAGCCCTGAGGCCTGAGCAAGGGGTGGCTCTATCAGTTACTATGGCGCTGCCCAGGAGCCTGCGG
>NW_005214367.1:0-209 GCF_000412655.1 Myotis brandtii
TCTCTGTTGACATCACAAAACCACATAATTTCCCATCCTCCTCCGGTCCCTTGTGTCGGTGGGGACACTGAGGCATCGCTGAGGAAAGTAGAGGAGTTGAGTCAGCACAGTGTTGCTCTGTGGCAGAGCCAGGATTAGAACCAGCTGCGGTTCTTCTTGTGACATTAGAATGCCGCCATTTCCGCTTAGCTGCACTGTATTACCCTTTA
>NW_005214368.1:0-209 GCF_000412655.1 Myotis brandtii
TTACTAGTTTAGCTAGTAGGTGAATTCTCTCTTGCCATTCAATCTGTTCAGGGAGAACTAGCATAACCATCCTCCACTTGATGAACTCTAGAGAATTATACTCGATATTTTGGGGAAGGGGTGCGGAGTCTCAAGATCCATGACTACTCCAGATCTGTGACTAATTAATCACCCACAAGTCCTGTCAGTAACAGAGGTGAAGGACAGGA
>NW_005214369.1:0-209 GCF_000412655.1 Myotis brandtii
GAACAAGGGCCCGCGCTGCCGTCTCTTCAGTGATTACGGTGTGACCCCCAACGGTGTGACCCCCCAACGGTGTGACCCCCTAACGTGCTTATGGGTCTCAGCGCATTTGGGTCCCCCACTGGGCCGGGGGAGGACCTACGAACTTCCCAGCTGCCGAGAACCACAAGCATCCCGACTATGAACATTCTGCCCTTAGAATCGAGTTCATC
>NW_005214370.1:0-209 GCF_000412655.1 Myotis brandtii
GTGGTCTTCTCTGGATAGTTAGTCTAAGGGTAAATGGAGTAAAAGCCTTAGAGATGCTCTCAAATCGAGGAGTCTTTTGTGGCACACGTGTGGACAGTAGAGGCAAGAAAGATCAGGGGGCTTTTATCCCACATGTCCACTTTGCTACATCATCTGTCTTTGGAATCAAACTGAGTTTGCCATTGTAGAAAATGCTGATTTTCATTTGT
>NW_005214371.1:0-209 GCF_000412655.1 Myotis brandtii
GCTCTTATTTTCCCATTATAATTCATGCTTTTGTGAACCTTTTGATGATTCATAAGGCGATCCTTCCCCCCCCCCTCCGCCCCCCCCAACATGGATGGATTGCTTGTTGCATTCCAACTAAAACTTAAGGGCCAAAACTTCTTAGAAATCAAAGTCATAAAAGCCACCCTCTGCCTACTTCCTTAGCACATGTACAGAAGCAACTCTGT
>NW_005214372.1:0-209 GCF_000412655.1 Myotis brandtii
AGTTCTGGCTGATCTCCCCACACTCCTGTTGCTTCTACGAAGTTCAGAGTCCACTGTAGGCAGTGCTGCTGACACAACAGCCCCTGGCCTGGCAGAAAGCTGTGGGGCAAGCGTGTCAGACTTGCTTGCTGGGGGCCTGGCCCCTCTCTGGTCCCAAGGCCACGTTCTCACTTGGAGGGTCTTGAGAAAGTCACTTCACCTTTCCAAGC
>NW_005214373.1:0-209 GCF_000412655.1 Myotis brandtii
TTTGTCTTGGAGGCCGGATCTAGAAGACTGCAGTGGTCTTGCACATTGAGGCCCACCCCAGGCCCTGGAGGCGGGAAAGCTGGGGCCCTGCAGGCATCGCCCAGACCTTAAGTGGCGTTGCCCTCTACCTTCCCTTCCCACCCAATCCTTGTGCTCTCCTGAGGGCAGTGCGGTGAGTAATGGGACTGTGATGAGAGAGCAGCCTGCAT
>NW_005214374.1:0-209 GCF_000412655.1 Myotis brandtii
ATATTATAAACTCTACAATAACTACTAAAATATTTTTAAAAGAAGTATAATTGATGTTAAGAGATGAAATGGAATCATATAAACTGCTCAATAAAAATTAGAAAAGGCAGAAAGAGAGGAAAAGATTTTTAAAAGTAAAGAGTAAATGCAATAAATAAGACTTTATAAATACAGTAGGTATTAATCCAACTATATAAAAACACTTAAAA
>NW_005214375.1:0-209 GCF_000412655.1 Myotis brandtii
TGGGTCTGTTGGGGCTGACCCTCTCTTCTCAAGCCCCGAGGAGATGCATCTGACTCAGCCTCGGCCAATCAGAGCGCCACCTCCCGTTGGCCACGCTGGCTGGTTTCGGGATAGCAGTATGGCTGGGACTGTGGGAACAAGGTCAGCCCTTTCTGATGCAGCAAGTCAGCTAAGAATCTGGGGCCCCCTTCCCACCATGAAGGAAGAGA
>NW_005214376.1:0-209 GCF_000412655.1 Myotis brandtii
GTTAACCTATGCCGCCATCTTGGTTTTCTCCTAGTTTTTTTATTTTTAAGAACTGATATATGTTATGAATAATAACCATTTTCTGCAGGTATGTATATTAGTCTTTATCTGTGTTCCCCTTTCCTTATGATATCTATTAATCTGTACAGAAAATTTTTAATCTTTTTTAAATCAAATCTGTCAATGTTTGTTTGTTGTTGGTTTTTTTC
>NW_005214377.1:0-209 GCF_000412655.1 Myotis brandtii
AATGAATGAATGAATGAATATTTAAGGCAAGACCTGAAGAATGAGAAACTTTTATATTAGTGTGTGGTAGCTGCCATAACAAAATACCACAGACCGGGTGGCTTAAATGTCAGAGATTATTTTCTCACAATTCTGGAAGCTAAAAGTCTAAGATCAAGGTGCCATCAGGGCTGGTGTCTGACGAGACTTCTCTTCCTGGCTTGTAGGCA
>NW_005214378.1:0-209 GCF_000412655.1 Myotis brandtii
TGAGAGGAAGGCAAGGTCACACTTTATAGATATGGCCGTCACAGTTCACAAAGGTAGTTTTCAGAGAAGTGTATAGGTTGGCAGCAAACCCAAAATGCAACTATTATTAGCCTGGTGTATCTGTTCACTGCATTAATATCCTTTATATATACAAGTCTATTTGGATTAAGGTTATAAGAATATTTGTGGACAAATACACCCTTTCAACC
>NW_005214379.1:0-209 GCF_000412655.1 Myotis brandtii
TACAGTTAGCCTTTTTGTATATATGGGTTTCATAACCCACCTTAGATAGAAATTATTCAGATTTTTAAAAGTTACCTTGTGGCTGATATGTACTATGTAGTTAGGCCTAGGATGGTTGCATCTGTACCAAATATGCACAGACTTGATCTTCCTTATCATTATTCCCTAAATGCTACAGTATAACAACTATTTACATAGCATTTACATTG
>NW_005214380.1:0-209 GCF_000412655.1 Myotis brandtii
CTTACATCATCCCAATGTCATTATCATCCTAACACTGTTAATAGTTCCTTAGAATCAGTGTAATACCAAGAATATTTTCAAAAAAAGCTTTCTCTTTTTTTATAGTTAGTTTGACTCAAGTTTCAAACAAAGTCCAATTGTGGCATTCCTTCTAATCTGGAGCAGTCCCTAACCCATCTAGAATGTTCCACACTCTGGATTTGTCTGTG
>NW_005214381.1:0-209 GCF_000412655.1 Myotis brandtii
TCCCCACCACCTGGCTTCTCTGCCCGGGGCCCGGGGCACAGGGTGGGCACTCGGAAATGCCTGCTGTGGAAGTGACCACACTTCCCTCCCCACCATGTCCGCAGGGAACCGTGGGAACGGGGACACGGGAGGGGAGGAGCGGGCCCACGTGGAGGGGGCGTGGAGGACGCCGGCCTTCCCCTCGGCCCACGGAGTCCGGCCGTGGGCTT
>NW_005214382.1:0-209 GCF_000412655.1 Myotis brandtii
TGTGGTGTCAACATATGTCACTCAGTGGTGTTCCCCTGAGATATGCCTGGTCTGGAGTGTACAAGACGGTTTCATTTATTTCTTGTGCTTTGGTGTAGGTGTTGCTGTTAGACTGGAATTAGCAGGGACTCTCAACAAAAGCAGCTTCATGTGGACTTTCTATCTTATCGTGATCTCAGGTAGTCAGACTTTATGCATGGTGGATCAGG
>NW_005214383.1:0-209 GCF_000412655.1 Myotis brandtii
GAGCCTGAGGGTGGACCTGGGCCACGTGCTGAGCCTGATGAGGGGGCAGGCTTGGGGTTTGGTGTTGCCCCAGCACCTTTCTATTGGGTGGAGCCCTTGGGCCCCCAAGTCAGGGCTCCTGGTGTCTAGGGCAGACCCTTGCCTTCCTAGCCTTGATTTGCCTTGTGAATGGGGCAGTGCCTGGGGAGAGGCCGTGCACGGGCTGACCT
>NW_005214384.1:0-209 GCF_000412655.1 Myotis brandtii
GTTCTGAAGATCAAAGTGAAACACTGGGCTCATCACAAGTATTTCAGTGGGAAAACTATTTTGATCTAGATACTGAGTGTAACTTTGGACAATGTACAGTAGAACTTGAAATTCTGCAGTAAAAAGGCTCTATTTCCAGCCCTGGAGGTGGCTAGGCCATTGGCTTGTCTAATCCCACTTTCCTGGTTGTAAGATTTTTGCTCTACCTA
>NW_005214385.1:0-209 GCF_000412655.1 Myotis brandtii
GTCTGAGCTCACAGGAAGCTCTCTGTGCCACAGCTGCTGCCGAAATCAGAAGTGGGAGGACCTGGGAGCTGACATGGGCCCCCAGGTGTTGATGACGGTATCCTTATCTGCAAAACATGGTACAATGTGGTTAGGAGAATCAAAGGAAATCACATATGAGGAAGAATTTGTTGACATTAAAAACCTAGAAAAGTGCCAGGTATATGTGG
>NW_005214386.1:0-209 GCF_000412655.1 Myotis brandtii
GAACAGAAATCCTCAGCACAAGCTCTCTCACTCCCACTTATTCACAGCCAGCTCTTGGCAGGTTCTTTCTGGCCCAGGGAAGATCTGTACTGGTCAGACTCTGCACTACTGACCAGAATAGACCTGGACGTGGGTTCCAGCCCACATCCTGGTGTTATCCTAAATGAGAGGGGTGTCATGGACTTTGGAATCAGGAAGACCTGGCTGTA
>NW_005214387.1:0-209 GCF_000412655.1 Myotis brandtii
GCCACAGCACGTCTTTTGATTCTGTCTCACATGACAGTCTCTTCAACTCATTCTGAAGATTGGGTCTAACTCAGGGTCTGAGGGACTGGTGGCCCTTCCCACCCCCACTTGGCTCATTCAACCCTAGCAGAGTGCCTGATAGAACTAGTGCAACAGTCTCCTAGGAGGCCTAAGCATGTCAGGGATGGCAGAGGGTGTAGAAGGGATGG
>NW_005214388.1:0-209 GCF_000412655.1 Myotis brandtii
AAGCATTGGGGCAGGGTAGAGGGAGAAAAGTGGGGAGAAGTATGGGGGAAATTGGAAACATCTGTAATAGAGTCAGCAATCCTATACAAAAAAGAGCAAATATGCAAATAGTCATCACGCCCTCGCACCCTTGTGCCCTCACGCTGGGGCTGTGGGACCTGAAGCTGGGCCATGGGACATGAGGCCGTGTCCCCAGCCTCAGAGCAGGG
>NW_005214389.1:0-209 GCF_000412655.1 Myotis brandtii
CATTTCTTACCACTCTCAATGCACACTTTGGAACCAATTTCTTTTTTCTGCACTTTATATTTTTGGAACCAGTCAGATAAAAACAACAACAAAACTTCAGGTTTTGAACAAGGTATCCCTTCCTTCTGAACACTTTCCACAGTCTCTACCAACTACCCTCCAGTGCCTTTGCTTGGCTCACTCCTCACTGTGTAGGTTTCAGAAATCTC
>NW_005214390.1:0-209 GCF_000412655.1 Myotis brandtii
GGCAGTGGGACCAGGATTTGGTAGCTGGTCTGAAAGAAAACCCTTGAGTGCATCCTTTGTCCTGGGACTGTGCCAGTGGTAACTGTCACTCAACTGCACATAGTGGGGCAGAGCGGGGTGGGGAGGGAGGAGATACTTGGCCAGCATGGTTCAGTGGTTAAGCATTAACCTATGAATCAGGAGGTTACAGTTCGATTCCCAGTCAGGGC
>NW_005214391.1:0-209 GCF_000412655.1 Myotis brandtii
CTCAGGGCCACTTCCTAAGGGGGTGGCTCTAGCCTCAACCCCCAGCCCACTTCCCAGCATTGGATGGCTCCCAAAAGATTATGTAGATTTTGGTTAAGGGATCACCTCCCACAACCTCTGGGACTTCTGAATGGCTCCTTCATTCTCTCCCCACCCCGCCTCGTCTCCCGGTTCAGGTTATTACAGAAACAATGTGAAGGTGGCCATCA
>NW_005214392.1:0-209 GCF_000412655.1 Myotis brandtii
TGCCCTGCGAGCTGTGCTCTCACCCGCCTTACGGAGGGCGGGCGGCAGAGAAGCAGTGCCATCCACGGAGGAAGGGGAGGGACTGGGGGCTCAGACGGAGGCCTGTCCCCCCCGGAACCCTACGCTCTCACTACCACATCCTCCAAACCTACCCAGAGCCCCGTGGCTTTCCCCCTCGGCCACCCCCACGGCGCGTCATCCCCAAACTC
>NW_005214393.1:0-209 GCF_000412655.1 Myotis brandtii
TCCCCAGCACACACCACAGCCCTCACTCCTCTCTCCTAGATGCCTGCAAGCACATCCTAATGGTTCTGCATCTCAGGACCAGCCCCTGCCAGTCTTTCGACATAAGCCTGTCATTTAGTTTTCAAGCTGCATGTCTGACAATAGCATCCTCTTTATCAAAAGCTATCTGTCACATCATAACAACTTGGAGTAGGATTCATGCTTGTAAA
>NW_005214394.1:0-209 GCF_000412655.1 Myotis brandtii
AGGTCTTATTTAATTAAGGAAAATTTTCTGGAAAACAGATTTTTTTTTTATTTAGGAGGAGGCTAGTAAGCCATTGAGGCTAAGAGAATGTCAAGAGCTAAAGCTCAAGGTCAAAAACACGCAAGCCTTATGCAGAGGACAAATTTAATTGGAACAATGGAAGGGCCATGAAGAGGAGCAGATAAGGATGGCTGTGAATAGAAGTTAGA
>NW_005214395.1:0-209 GCF_000412655.1 Myotis brandtii
CGACAGATAGAGGTGAAGCATAGAAAGTTAATTGTTTTAAGTTGGTTTTGTCCATAATGATTTATAAGTCTCTCAATGCAGTAGAACACGAGAAATTAAAATAATTATTTTTCAAAAAACTGAAATGATTTGGCCCGTGCCAGTTTCATTAGAATTAATGACGTGGATCTGCATATCTTATAATTTCTCGGATACTAAGACATTCTATC
>NW_005214396.1:0-209 GCF_000412655.1 Myotis brandtii
GCACCTTGACTCTCCATTGATGTGTGTACCCTCAGTGTGGTGCCACTATGATCTGACGCTTAGTAGGCACTTAAAAACTATTTATTGAATAGTAGAGGCACTGTGGTAGACAGCCTCCAGGATGATCCCTGATGGCCCCTGCCTCTAGAATTCAGGCTGTTGTGTAGTCCTCTACCACACTGAATAGGGCTGATTTGCATAATCAATAT
>NW_005214397.1:0-209 GCF_000412655.1 Myotis brandtii
CATATGTAAAACTTTAGACAATAGAAGAAAAAATAAAAATAATAAATAAATAAGTGGCAGAATAAAGACCTAGCTTTCTTTTCATTGCAAAGGGTTTGGGACAAAAAGGGGCCGCACGCTAACCTGATTAACTCGGGGAAGGCCTGTGGGCGGTCTTGCAAACTCAGAGACCTAACCACAAAGGATGGTCCGACATGAGAACCGTTTCA
>NW_005214398.1:0-209 GCF_000412655.1 Myotis brandtii
CCAGGGCGAGGGCCTGCGTGTGGAGACACACTCCCCTGCTCCCCTCGCTCCTCAGGGTCCTGCTGGCGGGAGGCCCTTCTCCAGCCGGACCACCAGCCTCCTCTGTCCGAAGGCCCCGGAGGGGGAGGGTCATGGAGACGGCAGGCGGTCCCAGGAAGTAGACGAGGCCTCCTGCCCGGCCGGCGTGGCTCCGTGGCTGAGCGTCGACC
>NW_005214399.1:0-209 GCF_000412655.1 Myotis brandtii
GGGCGACCTGAGGAGGTAGGAGGTGGCACATGCCAAGCCCTGTGTCTGCACCTTGGCCAGAGGGTGTGGGTCTCGGTGGAAGGCTGGCCTTGGATTGGAGCAGGGCCAAGCCCCCCAAAGCCCAGGGCAGGTGGTGGATGTGATGGAGGGAGCTCATGGCATCGCCTTCTGATGCTTCCGTTTCCCTAAAAAATGTAGGAAGCTGCCCA
>NW_005214400.1:0-209 GCF_000412655.1 Myotis brandtii
TACCTTATACTCTTCATAAAATTTTATGTATCATCCCCACTCAGACCCTTTCATATCCAGCCACTCTGAGTCCCAAATGCCCTCAGTTTTTATGTTTGACAACTACAGCAATCTTCTGTTTTCTACCTCTTCTGCTTCAGGGATACTAACCTTTCTCAGGAAAGAACAGTGTAATCAATTTACATCTCATTGAGGTGCTTGTATCCCAT
>NW_005214401.1:0-209 GCF_000412655.1 Myotis brandtii
ATTGCCCACAGAGGGTGGCCTGGGCCTCCCTCTTTGGAGTGATTGCAGAGCTCCCCCCGTCAGTCAACCCACCAGCTGGTGGCCTGGGCCTCCCTCTGTGGGCCGATTGATCGCAGAGCCTCCCCGCCCCTGTATCAATCATCCCGCAGACCTCCCTCTGTGGGGTGATCATGGGGTGATTGTAGCCCCCTGACCAATGCATTGCACCC
>NW_005214402.1:0-209 GCF_000412655.1 Myotis brandtii
TCCCCTGATCTGCGATCTTGAAGGGAGAGGTGGGGCCCCAGGCACGGCTGCACCCGGGGGACCAGGTGCAGCTGTGCCTGCAGCCGGGATATGCAATCAGGAAGGGAGAGGCTGGGCAGCAGGCATGGGGGCACCCAGGGCATCCGGTGCAGCCGTTCCTGTGGCCCCCGGGTATGTGATCATGAAGGGAGGGGCGGGGCAGCAGGCAT
>NW_005214403.1:0-209 GCF_000412655.1 Myotis brandtii
GAGCCACGCTGCCGGGCGAGGCTCGCTTTCTCTAGGCTGGGGTTTGAGATCAGAACCTGCTGCTTCTGTGGTTCTCATGGGAGACCCAACCTTGTGGCTGTTGGTCCCATTTCCGTAGCCACGGCAGAGCCAGCTGCCCCCCAAACGCCCCCTTCCCCCCAACAGCATCACTGTTTCAGCTTGAAAAGAACATTTCCCAGGAGGACACG
>NW_005214404.1:0-209 GCF_000412655.1 Myotis brandtii
AACAAAGCCCCACGCGAGAACAGAAGGGCTGGGCCCCTGTGCTAGTTACATTAGAAATCACTGCGCATCAAAAAGGTAGGGTTATCATTGCAAGGATTTCATTTTCTATCTTAAAATACCTAGACGCTTGAGAGATTCTGGTGAGAATATTTGCTTTTTCCCCCCAAAAAATATTTTTTTCAGATTGTAAGGATTATTATTCCAACTTT
>NW_005214405.1:0-209 GCF_000412655.1 Myotis brandtii
ACTTTGAAATTTGAAGGAATTGCTTTGAATTTTTTTTAAAGGCAGTTTGAAGCAGTCAAGAGGTTAAGAAAAGAAAATGAAGCCCAAAAAAAGACAGAAAGAGATTCTAAACCAGCACTGTGGTGGACCAGCTATGACTGTGGAATAGTTACCTTCTCTACCGAGTACACAGAGAGAGTTGAACTCATGGATTCTGAAGTCCCTTCAGT
>NW_005214406.1:0-209 GCF_000412655.1 Myotis brandtii
GTGTCAAGCAGCAAGGATGGACTGGCTTCCGGCACAGTTCATACGTCCATGCTCAACCACTGAGCCAGGCCAGGCGGGTGCCTTTGTTTCATTGCTGACCAGTGGGAAGGACAGAGGACAATGAGCCCCACAGAACGATTGGGTTCTGGCAATAGACGGACGACCAGAGAAAGGAAACAATCTCTGAAGCCCAGGCCCCCCTACCTCTA
>NW_005214407.1:0-209 GCF_000412655.1 Myotis brandtii
CCCCTGGGGCCGGGGGAGCGGTGTCGGGGCAGGCCCTGCATGTGACCGGCTCCTCTGCCAGGCTCATCTCCGAGAGGAGGCTGGGGCGGGGCAAGCCCGAGTTCGACATCGCCCGGAACGTGCTGGAGCTGATTTACGGGCAGACCCTGACCTGGTGAGCAGCGGCCAGCGCCCTCCCGGCCTGGGGACCCCCAGCTCCTTTCCCTGGG
>NW_005214408.1:0-209 GCF_000412655.1 Myotis brandtii
TGGCCTGTCAGAGATGATCGTCTAGCATAGCCAAGTCCGGAAGCCCCATCTCTTTGATGAAAATAACACTGACTTTTTTCTCTTTATGATTGCTTTACAAAAATCTAGCAAAGATTGTCCTCAGCAAACTTAAACACTTAAACACTTCTCCATCTAAAGCGGTCTACACAATCAAAAATAATAAAAAATAAAATAAAGTTGTCCAAGTC
>NW_005214409.1:0-209 GCF_000412655.1 Myotis brandtii
TGACCCTCAAATCCAAGAGAGAATCAACATGAAGACTCAGGAATCTGGATCAGCAAGGACAACCCAGGAGCAAAGATCAATCATGACTACTGGACCAGTTTCAGTGATGAGTCTGCAGCAATAAGATCAAAATAAATAACAGAACAATTAGAATGTCCTCTTTTTACCTCTGCATCCGACTTGTGAAAGAAGATTGTCTCCCTTGGACT
>NW_005214410.1:0-209 GCF_000412655.1 Myotis brandtii
ATAAAAAAATTTTTTAATTTAATTTAAAAAAATGGTAGGAGTTCTTTCTTTTTTTTATAGCTGGGTAGTATTCCCTGGTGTAAACCTACCACAGCTTTTTACTGCTCAACTTCTAATGGGCCCTTGGGCTGTTTCCAAATCCTAGCCACGCTACTCGACTTTAAAGCGCTGTTGGTGTGGCTCCGTGGTTGAGCGTCGACCTAGGAACC
>NW_005214411.1:0-209 GCF_000412655.1 Myotis brandtii
AGACAACTCACTTCAGGCTGGAGTCCGCTGCAGAGGCACTTGCCCGTTCTTGAGAACAGCCTGCGCGGGTGCAGTTCCAGCTTCTCCCTCCGCTCGGCCTCCGGGACCTCTCACTCAGCACCGAGGGAGCTCAAGAGTCAATAAGGAATATTTCCAAACAGCAAATAAGGAGTCTGTCTTGAAAATGACTCCCAGGGTCATTACATCAA
>NW_005214412.1:0-209 GCF_000412655.1 Myotis brandtii
TCATTAAACACGAACTCCCCGCCCGCTCCTCCGCCAGCCCTGGGAACACCTGTGAATGGCGACGCTTTAAAAATACTGTCCTTACTTGGCAAAGTTATTTTGCAACTTTACAAGTCCTGGTGTCATTGTAAAGCTCCTGGAGCTCCTCAGATACTGGGTGGTGGACGGGCGGGCGGCGGAGGGCAAGGCAGCCGCCACCGCCACCCCCA
>NW_005214413.1:0-209 GCF_000412655.1 Myotis brandtii
CCTTCCTTGCCTCTTACTTACATCTTCCTACTCTTTCCCTCTTTCCATGATCCAGCAGGATGGGGAGAGATGCCCTTCTCTAGGGAGTTGGATAAAATCTGGACCTGGGAGATAAGACAGAGTCTAATGGCAGGACAGCCCAGGGGCAGGAGGCAGGCAATTAAGTAATACCTAGGACACAGAATGGGCGAGGCCATCACCCTTGCTCT
>NW_005214414.1:0-209 GCF_000412655.1 Myotis brandtii
TTCCAGCACACCTGCCCGTTGGTTGGAGGCCTGCCCTATGGAAACACTGGCTATCCGTGCGGGTCCTGGCTCACGGACGGGTTTTGCACACTATCACGCCCTCGGCCATGTGACTTTCCTCAGTGCAGCATCCGTGCTGACCGGGCTGCAGGGAGCAGCCAGGAGCGGGGCCGGGCGGGGCGGGCAGCTGGACGTGCCCCTGGTGCGAG
>NW_005214415.1:0-209 GCF_000412655.1 Myotis brandtii
TGAGTCACGGCCTGTCCTGGGTGCTGTCTCTCACTCCCTAGCTGACGGCTATGACGATGCCCCGGGTTTTCTCCACCCCGAGGGGTACTAGCTCTCACACTCAGCACCACAGCTGAGGCCCCGCCTGCTTCCACTTGTACCCCAGCTTCTGGGTACCCGTGAGTAGTGGGTGTCCCATCCTGGGGCTCACCTTTAACTTGACCCAACAG
>NW_005214416.1:0-209 GCF_000412655.1 Myotis brandtii
TCAATGTGTTTATTTTCTTCTCTCTCCCTCTCCCTTCCTTTATCTCTAGAATCAATGAAAATGTATTTTTAAAAATAGAAATAAAGGTTCAGTATTAATTTTTTTTAAATTTATTTAAAAGATTACCTGCTGGTAAAATAAACTGAGTTTAGCCCAGCTGATGTGGCTCAGAGGTTGAGCATTGACCTATGAACTGGGAGGTCACGGTT
>NW_005214417.1:0-209 GCF_000412655.1 Myotis brandtii
TTATTGCATTTAGAGAAATACAAGGATGTTTCTTTTTATTTGAAAATTTACTTAAAAAACGGTACTTAAAAATGGTCATTGTGCATCTGTATGTATTTTCTATGGAGTCACTATTCCTGTTTCATATATTGATCCAAGAATATATTAGTGAGAGGTCACCCATTTTACTTACAAATGTTAAGCTAAATAAGGCTTTTGGTTGCTATTAA
>NW_005214418.1:0-209 GCF_000412655.1 Myotis brandtii
ATTCAGTTCCCAGAGGCAGGGCCTCTCCTGAGCCTCCCCTGAAGGACCCGAGGCCGGGAGTAATCCCCGGAAGTCATGCCTCCTCAACAGACAGTCACGCTCTCTCCCTCATTCCGCCCTCCGAGCGCATCCCCACGGGCAGTCACTGTCGCCCTGGCTCTGGGGGAGCCCGAGGCAGTTGTATTAACCAGACCAAGGGGACCATGATA
>NW_005214419.1:0-209 GCF_000412655.1 Myotis brandtii
CGGGTGTTTCTAACGTAGAGACGCCCGAATCTTCGCCGTCAGCTTGTGGTCTGCATGGGAGGCTGCTCTCTGGCTGGTGTGAAGTGGACAGTCCCCCGCGCCTTGCAGCGAGGCTGCGGCCAGGAGAGCAAGTGATGTCCAGTGCCGGTGGAGGTCATGGCCTTCGCTGCTCGCCGGCCTCTAGCCTGTCCTCGCCGTCTCTCCCACCC
>NW_005214420.1:0-209 GCF_000412655.1 Myotis brandtii
TCATTTGTTTAAACATAAGAAGTGGAACTTAGATAAGTTTGAATAGGACCAAAAGGTAAAAAAAAAAAATGACCAGCCCCTTAAAAAAACAAACAAAAAAAAACAACCCACCACCAGCAACAAAAATAAAGGAACCCAGATGAGAGTATTTACATGGGAACAGGTAAATCAGTAGGTGGAAATTTAATATGCTCATTTTCATTTTCACA
>NW_005214421.1:0-209 GCF_000412655.1 Myotis brandtii
GGCAGTGACTTTGGGTTCATATCTGCTTTCCCAGAGCCACTCAACATAAAGTCCCTCATGGGTATGACTTCCTCCAAACATAAAGAACATGCCAAAATTTTTCCATGGCCTCAGTAGTTTTGATCCAAAAATGTTGCATCCAGATGATCAATTTTGAAATTTTATTTTTCAGTTAAATTTTACATTCAATATCATCTTGTATTAGTTCA
>NW_005214422.1:0-209 GCF_000412655.1 Myotis brandtii
GGGGGGGCTGGGGCTGTGCTGGCCAGCGCCATCCCCTGATTGGCTGCCCAGTCACCTCCCACAGATGGGGGCCGGTGGCAGCAGCAGTGGGGTAATGGGGGCTGTGCCTTCCCCTGATCGTCTGGTTGCCTCTCGCAGAGGGAGGTCAGCAGCAGCAGCCGGGTGATGGGGGTGGCACCATCCCCTGATTGGCCTGCCTGGTTTCCTCT
>NW_005214423.1:0-209 GCF_000412655.1 Myotis brandtii
GAGCAATTTATTTTGGCAGTCTAGTGGGGTAGCAGATCTCTATATCACATTGAATATTGATTCACTATATTTAATTTGATCATCCCTCTGTGGTCGGATACTTCAGTGTTGCATTTTGGTCTCAAATGCTTTATATGCTACAATTTTGAATATTCTGAATGCATAAAAATTCAGAAGTCTTATTTAATAGATGATATGAATAAATGTTT
>NW_005214424.1:0-209 GCF_000412655.1 Myotis brandtii
TATATGATTTGGCACTCTTTATCAAGAAATTTACTGTCAAGTGAAAGAAGAAGCAAATAAGAAATCAATATAATGCAATATAGTAAGTGCATTTTGGGGGGGGTGGGTAAGGAGAGAATAACACAGTAGCACAATTCAAGGACACAAAAAATGGGAGATGTAGAAGGAACTATCTGAAGAGTGATATGTAAAATGAATTGCAGGTGATT
>NW_005214425.1:0-209 GCF_000412655.1 Myotis brandtii
AGATGATTGACAATGTGTCCCCTCAGAAATGCTCTCCTAAGAGCCAGTTACTAGTACCTTCCTGTAGCTTGGTTAATCCTGGGGAATTTCTCTAATGCAAAAGGGTCTGAAATTAAAAGTGGCCAGGGCAGGGTCACATTGCATTCATACATCTGTTCCCAGAGACAAGCATAGTGCCTGGCATACTGTTGGCATACAATAAAATTTTG
>NW_005214426.1:0-209 GCF_000412655.1 Myotis brandtii
CCTGACAGAGAGGAAATCAGCCAAGGTGGAGTGCATGGAAGGCGGCCACAGCAGGACCCACAACTGCCTCATTGTGATTGACAAGGACGAGTTCAACACCCTGTGCAAGAAGACAGACCACCGAACAGATTCACCAACGCGGCTTAGGGGAGAACGGGGGCTGATGGTGTCGCAGGAGGACAGACAGCAGTATGACTGCCTGCCCTACC
>NW_005214427.1:0-209 GCF_000412655.1 Myotis brandtii
CACAGGCCAGATCCGAGCCCTCTTAGGAGGCTACCCTCTACCTATCGGGGCATTACTCTCAGGACTTAGATGACGCTGACCAATGCCGGCTCTGAGCAGTGGGGTCAGTGGGGTGAGGGGTGGGTGAGGCCCCTGGCTGTTGCTCTTGGGGTTTCCATAGAGACCCAGGCTGCCTGGAGCCGCCTCCACCGCCCCCCCCCCCCAGGCCC
>NW_005214428.1:0-209 GCF_000412655.1 Myotis brandtii
GAAATGAGGGAAATAATCAAAAGGACTCATTAAGTTACTATAAACTTTAGTTCTTTTTTTAAACCAATATGCAAAGCATGTTGATATAATTAAAAGTGCAAAGTTTAAAGAGTTAATAAGGCTTCATTTTTTTGGCAAAATATGGTGATTAGATACTCTGAAATCTCTGAATATAAAACATTTTAAACCATTGGGTAAAATACAAAAAT
>NW_005214429.1:0-209 GCF_000412655.1 Myotis brandtii
GAGGTTTGGGGGGGCGGGGAGGGGCGATGTCTCCTCTGCCGGCTCCCGGAGGGAGGGGAGAGGGCGGAGGGAGGGAAAGAGGGAGGGAGACCGAGAGAGAGACCGGGTGAGGGAGAGACAGCGAGAGCGAGAGAGCGAGAAGGGAGACCGAGGAGGCACGGAGCGGGCGGCGGCGGCGGCGGCGGCGGCCGGAGGAAGAGGAGGAGGAG
>NW_005214430.1:0-209 GCF_000412655.1 Myotis brandtii
GCACCTGAGGGACATTCACATGAGATCACACACACACGCACATACACATGCACACACTCGTATACACACACACATATAGACACGCACACATGCTCATCCAGTGATTTCTTTTCATTAGGGAGCGGGCAGGGAGGGTGGAGGAGCGGCAGAGAGGTAGGTAGGAGGAACCAGAGACACGGAGGGAGGAAGGAGGAGCGGGGGAGGGAGGG
>NW_005214431.1:0-209 GCF_000412655.1 Myotis brandtii
GCCACAGCCCAGGGTTGTCCCTGGGTCCTCCTGCCTCTGAGTTAGGGCTGGGGAGCTTTCTAGGCCATCATGCTAGTGGGGGGACCGGGGATGGGTGGGTCTCTGCTTAGCACCCAGGGCGGGGGCGGGGGCCGCACTGGGAACTGGGAGGGTCAGCGATGACCGGCTCCCCTGCGGACACTGAGCCTTCCTCCTGCCCTCTCAGCCCC
>NW_005214432.1:0-209 GCF_000412655.1 Myotis brandtii
TGACATGTGCAGATTAAATGTGATAATGCCTCTGGACTGCTAGCTTCCATTCTCTATTTCTGATTTTCTGCCAAAGCTATAACTTACACATGCACTTGTTTTCCTCTGCCCACTACAAAAATACGACATAGGTGGCAGCACATACTTCTATCAGAAGGCACTAAATGTCAGATTGTCTTAATGTGATATTAATAGATATTGATATCACT
>NW_005214433.1:0-209 GCF_000412655.1 Myotis brandtii
GTTTGTTTGTTTGTTTGTTTGTTTGTTTGTTTTTCCTGGTTTATCTCTCCTAACAGAATGTCAGGTCATGAGATGGGGATTTTATTTTGATCAGCACAGTGTCGTTAGCATGGTGCTGGCACATAGTAGGTAGTCCAGAAATATTTGTTGGCTGACTGGGTTCCATCAGTTATTTGGCCCTTTGCCACCCAGAACTGAAGAAGGCTTAC
>NW_005214434.1:0-209 GCF_000412655.1 Myotis brandtii
GCGGGAAGGTGCAGCGAACAGCTCTGCTGCTGCACTGAGTGCCCACTGCCCCTCTTGCCCCTGAAACCCTACCCGCTCCACCGGCCTGAGTTAGATTTCAGCGAGAAGCACAATGGTCCAGTCCCCTGGGCCTGAGTCCTGGCCGGGTCTGAGGAGCTCTAACCGGCCAGGAGAGGATCAAAGGACGGGGTTCAATGAGTCGGAGGCGA
>NW_005214435.1:0-209 GCF_000412655.1 Myotis brandtii
GGGGTGGGGAGGTAGCTGCAGACGCCGGATTGATTAGAGTTAGAGCAGAACATTTGTCTTGGCAGGATGGGTGATAGCCAATGTGAAACTCCAGCCAGAGTAACTGGGATGCGTGCAGGAAATCCAGAGGAACTCAGGCCCCGTGCTATGAGCAGGGATGTGGTCATCAGACATAGGGTCCAGTGTGGAAGCTTAGATGCTAAAGGAGC
>NW_005214436.1:0-209 GCF_000412655.1 Myotis brandtii
CTCTTCAATCTTGATATTGATAATTTGTATTTTCTCTCTCTGATTACATTTGATCATTTGCCAAGGGTGTCAATTTGTTATCAATTTGTTCCTTTGTCAAGGACAATTTTTAACTTGTTGATTATTTACCTTGTTAATCGGTAGTCATTTTATAAAATATAATCATTTGTTCCTCTGATTATTTTATATCAACTTATTTTAATTTAGTT
>NW_005214437.1:0-209 GCF_000412655.1 Myotis brandtii
TAATTTCTATAATTATTTCACCCTTTACCACTCCCCTGCCCATCAGTGTACACCCACACACATTCCATGAGTGTTTGCATACACTGGTTACTAAAGGCTACTGCTCTGAGTCTTATGGGAAAGGCTGGCTCTCAGAGAGAATTGGAGATAATTTCAAACCTGCAGGACCATCTATCTACCATCATTTCTCAAATACCATGTAATATTAA
>NW_005214438.1:0-209 GCF_000412655.1 Myotis brandtii
TTTGAAATCAGTGTTCTTGGGGAAGACCATCCGCCGGGCCAGCAGCAGAGGAATGACGGGCAGCCCGGAGGCAGGGACGAGCCGCGGTTACATGTGACTAGTGACGCAGGACGTCTCATGGTGAGACCCTCATACCCACCTGTGTAATGAACCTCCCTTAGTGCTTTCCCTGTAATACAAGCTCCGTGCACGCGGGTTGAAGGGCTGAA
>NW_005214439.1:0-209 GCF_000412655.1 Myotis brandtii
AGCAGATTATGATAGACTAAAATATAGATTCTGAATTATTTCAATGCCAAATAATGATTGATACTTAATTTTTTTAAGAAATATTATAATGTTCAGTTTCTTCTGATAGACATGGCTGGATTTATTAATGAATACAAGGTTGTTGATGGGGAAATTTAAAGGATTCCCCAATGTATTTAATAGACAAAACTATTTTCTAAGAGATGAAA
>NW_005214440.1:0-209 GCF_000412655.1 Myotis brandtii
TGCAGGTCAAGTTCAAGGCCAGGACCCTGTGTGCCATTGCTAGGGGGGGCCTGCCCCCGTCTCACCCAGAGGTGGGCACTAATGGTGGACACGGCGTTGTACAGGCCACAGCGGACACGGCCTTTCCAGGGACCCGACGGCCCCACCCTGCCACACCCCCAGCGCCACGTCCCAGCAGCCACAGCTGTGTTTCCGTGTATTTGCACACG
>NW_005214441.1:0-209 GCF_000412655.1 Myotis brandtii
TAAACTCGTACAGACACTGTGGGAAACAGTATGGAAGCTCCTCAAAAAAAATTTAAAAATACCCTTAAGTTACCATATGACCCAGCAATCCCTCTTCTGGATATATACTAAAAAAATTTGAAAATATTTATTTGCAGAGATATATGCACCCCTATGTTCACTGCAACATTAATCATGGTGGCTAACACATGGTGACAACCACAGTGTCC
>NW_005214442.1:0-209 GCF_000412655.1 Myotis brandtii
AGGGCCAGGTGCTGGCGTTCTCTACGGGGTCCAGGTGTGGGGACATGATGCAGGGCTTGGTCAGCCTCTCGGGAATCACATGTATTTAACCCTTTTTCATCACCCACAGCTGGGGAAAGAGGAGAGTGCAACAGAGGAGGGGAAGGTGCAGGGGCCCTTCCCAGGCTCCTGCCCAGGCGGGGCCCTCAGGGCTTTCCAAGGATGTAAGT
>NW_005214443.1:0-209 GCF_000412655.1 Myotis brandtii
AATGCCCAGTGCAATGCTGTGAGAAGCCACAGGCACATGCATAGGCACTCTAATGGACAGGTCCAGCTTAGCTCATCCCGTGCGTTGCCCCACACCAGGCACCAGACATGTGGGTGAAGAAGTCTCCAGATGATTCCAGTTCCCAATCACTCAAGTCTTTCCCAATAAGGACCCATACATTATGAAGCAGAGACAAGCCATTTGAATTT
>NW_005214444.1:0-209 GCF_000412655.1 Myotis brandtii
TCTGTAATACTATCAACAATAAAAAATATTTTTTAAAAAAGAGCAACAGGAGCAATCCTTGTTTTGATGGAATTTTTCTGTATTTGTACTGTCAATATCCTTCTTGTAATATTGTACTATTATTTTGTGAGAAGTAACCATTGGAGAATCTGGGTAAAGGGTACATGGGACATCTCTGTATTGTTTTTTACAACTGCATGTGAATCTAC
>NW_005214445.1:0-209 GCF_000412655.1 Myotis brandtii
TCATGGGCACAGAGACTAGATCTGCGTGCACTGCCAGGATCCCATTCATCAAATGGAGCCAGGGCAGGGCTAGGTTAAACCTCTGGCTCGTAGTTTAACCTATTTGAGACCATGGATCCTTTGGGAATTTTATTAAAGCTGTGGATCCTGTCCTCATGAGAGGTCTGTAGCTAGGCACATTCACACACACACACACACACACACACACA
>NW_005214446.1:0-209 GCF_000412655.1 Myotis brandtii
TAATAATATAACAATTTATGAAATAATAAAACAATATATGTTTGCTTGTTGGTAATTTAATAATAGTTAACATGCACTCAGTACATACTAGTGCCAAGCACTCTTCCAAGAGGAAATGTTAATGAACTAACGGGGTCCGTTTGCTTGCGCACATCAAAGCCCAATAAGACGTGAACAGGAGCTTGCAGCAGAGAAAGTCAGGTTTGTTA
>NW_005214447.1:0-209 GCF_000412655.1 Myotis brandtii
CAGGGCAGGCTGGAAGCTTGGCTTCCTCCATCGCCAGAGGCACCCCAAGACTTCTGTTTGTTCCAGCTCTGTGACCACAGCCATCTTGGTTGGGTTTATTTGCATGCTTGGTCCTGATTGGATGATGGGCGTGGCTTGTGGGCGTGGCTTGTCAGTGTAGGGGTGGTATGGTCAACTTGCATGTTTCTCTTTTATTAGATAAGATATAT
>NW_005214448.1:0-209 GCF_000412655.1 Myotis brandtii
CCACCACCTCCAGTCAATGAGCTTAAGGATGTTGCATCTGGCTTTAAGGGTGTCATTGCCAACCAAGAAGGTACATTCTACAAGAGTTGGAGATCCAAAAATGAAGTCAGTAGGTGGAAGGAACATGTCTCCTAACTTTCACAGTGAACTCTCCAAGTAGAAGCCTAGGGTCGAGAGAAAATGGTTTGTCCCAGAAGTGTCTATTAACT
>NW_005214449.1:0-209 GCF_000412655.1 Myotis brandtii
CCATGCACGAATTCGTGCACCAGGCCTCTAGTTTTAACATAAAGCATAACAAAGGCTCTAGTAAAGAGATGTCCAAAGTGATCCAGAAGTGAATGGAATGCCACTATAGAGGAATAAGCAGTGAATTAGGATTTGGAAGTCTGGGTTAAAATCCAGGCTAGTTCTATTACAAGCTGAACATGTGAATCTAGGCAAATTATTTCCTCCTT
>NW_005214450.1:0-209 GCF_000412655.1 Myotis brandtii
GTCACGTAAGTCCTCCAACATTTATAGGTCACGTCTCCGAGGTAAAGAAATGGGATCTGTAGTTCGCATGTCTCTGAGGCCTTTACTAAGAACTAACTTTGCCTTTTGGGTATTTTTCAAGTATTCACCAGGGAAGTGGTGATGTTCTTTAAAACGTATAATACTAGATATGTATTAGTCCCATTCCTAGACTATATGTTCTACAAGAA
>NW_005214451.1:0-209 GCF_000412655.1 Myotis brandtii
CCTGGCCACTCCGCGCCCACTGCCCAAAGGCTCTCCGCGGCCCAGAGACCCATCCGCGGCCAGGTGCGGAACGCTTGCCTCGTCACCAGGGCGACGAGGCAAGCATTCCCCCCGCCCCCCATGCCCACTGCCCAGAGGCCCTCCGCCGATGGGGTGGAATGCTTGCCTTGTCGCCATGGCGATGAAGCAAGCATTCCGCCAGGCTGCTC
>NW_005214452.1:0-209 GCF_000412655.1 Myotis brandtii
GCGGTCACCAAAGCAGCCATACATGGTCCTTACGTAAAGCCTCAGGAACACACATGTATTTTGCAAAAGAGAGCAGACTAGGCAAACGAATTGATTCAGGGAAGAGCAGAGCTAAACGGCCCAATCCTATATAATAAAACGACTGAACGGCTGAATGACTGGTCACCATGACGTGCACTGACCACCAGGGGGCAGCTCCTGCACTGAGT
>NW_005214453.1:0-209 GCF_000412655.1 Myotis brandtii
TCAAAGGGTATATCTGTCTTAAATACTTTTTTTATTTATAGTGTCCTATCCTATGAGGCCCAGATAGAGACCAGACTACATTGGAACCTAGACCTGCTACAGAGCCCATTCTTCCTATAGGTCACATTCAAAACTTGTAGCCTTCTGATTTTACCAATAAATGGGTAGGAGGATAATGCACAAAATATGCATTGTTTTCAAAATCCTAA
>NW_005214454.1:0-209 GCF_000412655.1 Myotis brandtii
ATTAAAAAATAAAAGTTCGCTGTTGACATTCAGGTCTTTACACGCTTGGGATGGATTTTCGGGCGAGGTGAGCTATGAACGTCTTCCGTTCTGTGAGATATGGATTCCGTTTAGTCCCCTCCACGACCAAGGGTCCAGCACCATTTACTGAGGCTCCCCCTGCCTCTTCCCAATGAGCTGTGCGCGTCTCTTCCTAGCTTCTCTGCCTC
>NW_005214455.1:0-209 GCF_000412655.1 Myotis brandtii
CCTCACCCAAGGATATGTTTATTGACTTGAGGGAGAGGGAGAGGGAAAGGGAGAGGGAGGAGAGAGAGGGAGGAGAGAGAGGAGAGAAAGGAGAGAGAGAGAGAGAGACATCACTGGGTCACCTTGTGTACGTGGCCCGCCTGCAGATCGAACCCGCAGCCTGTGGTATACGGGATGATGCTCCAACCAGCTGAGCCACCCGGCCAAGG
>NW_005214456.1:0-209 GCF_000412655.1 Myotis brandtii
CGTGTCCATGCCCGACGGCCGGCACCTGGCAGGTGGGGGCCGCAGCCCGGCATCAGCTGGCCTGGGACTTCTGCGCTGTCAGACGAAGCCGTGTGGGACGGGCCGGGCCTCGGGACTGTGAGGTCACGTGGCATCGGCGGTTACTTTGGTCACGTGGTGCCTCCTCTTTCTTCTTGTTAAACGCCTGACGGGTGACGGCGTCCCACCTG
>NW_005214457.1:0-209 GCF_000412655.1 Myotis brandtii
CCTGGGGAGGAGGGTGCGGTCAGGGCTGCTCCTTAAAGCCCTGTCTGGGTTTCCGGGTGAGCCTGCCACCAGGCAGACAGCTCTGGAGAGGCCGAGGGGCCCCCTGGCTCACGGGCCCCATGTCACTCCCCCGTGTCAGGAGTTGGATGCTAAATGGTACGGCTCCCTGAGGACCTGTGCCTGAGTCCTGAGGCCCAGCCGCTGGTTCC
>NW_005214458.1:0-209 GCF_000412655.1 Myotis brandtii
ATCTTGATCCAGATTAATGGCATTACTATGCACCTATATGTACCTACCAAAAAAATAGTTATTGACTCATATTCTTTTTCATATTCTGTGGCCAAATTTATTTTCCTCTGACAGTTGAACCCTTCTGCCAGTCTTTAAATATATGAAGATGTCCACCATACTAACTAACCATAGCTAAGCATGGCTAATTCAAAAGGCTGCTCCTTCAA
>NW_005214459.1:0-209 GCF_000412655.1 Myotis brandtii
GGCGTGAGGGGTCCTGTTACCCCAGGCCATTCCCCACAAGCGGCGTTGGCTCGACGGCGGGCTCACTGACATCAGAGCGCCCTGGAATGGCCTCTCCCACGACCTAAGCAAGGGGAGACCAGCCTGGAAGTGAGGCCATGGTGCCCCTCACCCCCACCCCCGTCGGCCCCAAGGCTGCTGCCTGAGCTGCATTTTCTGGAACCGGGGGG
>NW_005214460.1:0-209 GCF_000412655.1 Myotis brandtii
AAATAAATCCCACTTGGTCATGGTGTATGAACTTTTTTTTTCATTATTTGTTATTATTATTTTTAAATAATCCTTTATTATTGAAAGTATTACATATGGCCCTGTTTCCTCAATTGACACACCTTCAGTCAGCCCCCGCCTCCAGCCTCAGGCTTTCAGCACCCTATTGTCTGTGATCATGGGTTATGCATATATACATACAAGTTCTT
>NW_005214461.1:0-209 GCF_000412655.1 Myotis brandtii
GTGCAAAACTCTCTGAATCCTAAAAATCCAAAATCCATTAGCCAATCCAAAATCCAATCCAAGAAGCAGTTGCTTTAACAATTTTGAGAAGATTCCCAATATCTTAAAAGCTAAAACAATTAATCCCCCCCCCCTTCAACTCTAGTCTGCTGTTCCTCCCATCTAGATTAGAGTTCTAGTTTCTGACAGAGATTATTTCAGAGTGAGTT
>NW_005214462.1:0-209 GCF_000412655.1 Myotis brandtii
GCAAAACTTGAAAAAGCATCTATCCATGGGAAGCAGCGACTCTGTCACTTTCTTCCTTTGGTTTTTGTTGTTGGTAATGTTGGGTTTTTTTCTGTCACTTTCTTGATGGAATCCGTGTTTTTGCTGAATCTGTAACCCTTTTCCTAAACCCAGATCTGAGCAGGAAGAGAAATCAAACCTCTCTGAATGCTTTTGGCACAACCATAATA
>NW_005214463.1:0-209 GCF_000412655.1 Myotis brandtii
TAAAATTATTGAAGTCCAAAGAAAGAAAATATAGGTGAATTATAATTGGGGGGTGAAAAATACTCACAAATTACTGATTAATAAATTTTACTACATAAAAATTAAAAACATTTTGTTCCAATTAAACAAAATAGCAAGCAACAAGTGGAAGAATACATTAGTAACATGTGCCAGATGAAGGATAATTTCTTTTCTACAAAAAAAAAAAA
>NW_005214464.1:0-209 GCF_000412655.1 Myotis brandtii
ATGGATGAATCTCAAAATAATTATGCTGAGTTAAAGGAGTCAGATTAAAGAGTAGATATTGTATAATTTCATTTATATAAGACTATAAAATTCAAACTACAGTAGGAGAAAGCAGATAATGTCTGGAGATTGGCTAGGGACAAAGAGGAGGAGGAGGGAAGGGCTTCAAAGGCACTTGAGGGAACTTTTTTTAGAGTGATGGAAAGTTC
>NW_005214465.1:0-209 GCF_000412655.1 Myotis brandtii
TTTAAGGTGCAAAACTGGCATCAGAAAGTAGTGACATCACACTGAGGCCATGCAGTCATATGGCAACACTGAGACCGTGGGACCCTTGGGACGAGTGGTTTCCGATGCCATGGGAACCCCCTGCCCCCACTTCAGCCTCTGGGTGCCAGTTACAGATGACCACGTGCACAGGGATGAGGGCTCCGGGCCTGCAGTGGTGGGGTTAGGGG
>NW_005214466.1:0-209 GCF_000412655.1 Myotis brandtii
TGAAGACTATACTAGAGTGAATATTATTGGTAGGCCATTAATGCACTAAGAACATTTACTTTCTCTTTTTAAATATATCAAATGCAACAAAAGGATGGGATGTATCAAAATTTGATACTTACCTATGAATTGCTGTGTACAATGAACATAATCCTAACCAAACCCCATTAGAATGACAGAAAACTGTATCATTAGTGGAAGCAGAATCA
>NW_005214467.1:0-209 GCF_000412655.1 Myotis brandtii
TTTTTGCCCTGTTCCTTGGTCTCTCACATGCAACTCTGACCCAGGCGATAATGCTCAGTCTGATCTTGGTGAGTTTAGGAAACGAACACACACAGCGGCACAGTCACTCAGCTGCAGCCGCATTCACTGCACTCAGTGGTTGCTTCTTGCAGGTGCCCTGACTGGAGGTTGAACCTGAAACCTCGGCGTGTTGGGCCGACACTCTAACC
>NW_005214468.1:0-209 GCF_000412655.1 Myotis brandtii
TGTAGAATCTTGGCAAGACCCAATAGGTTGACCATGAGGCAGGATAGTAAGAAGGTAGGAAAACTCCAGCAAGTGGAATGAGGAAACTGAGACAAGATAAACAAGGCCAAATATTTTAACAACTTATAGCCAACCAGTAAATTGCAAAACCTAATCTTCCCTAACAAAGGACACTTGAGAGCAAATGGTTTATACTTCTCCTCCCTAAC
>NW_005214469.1:0-209 GCF_000412655.1 Myotis brandtii
AGACCGGGGCGGGAGGGGCAGAGAACGGAGGACTGCCACGTTCTCCCGGCCCTCCTCAGAGGCCATGGCCAAGGACACTGGAATCAGCTGCCGTGGGTTCGAGTCCTGCCTCTACCAGCTTATGCACCCTTGTGTCTGACCCTTGCCTCCCCCCCCACCCCAGCTTACTCATCTGTAAATGGCAGGGTCATAAAGGTACTTAATTGATC
>NW_005214470.1:0-209 GCF_000412655.1 Myotis brandtii
AGGGGGTCAGGTAGTTGACACGACTGTGGAGAGAAACAGGGGTGAGGTGGGCGCCTCTGGGGTATCCTGGGGGAAAATCAGGATGTCTACCCCCCGCCCCCAAACCCACCTTCCTGCCCTAAAAGCTCTGAAAACACAGCTTCCACCCTGCCTCTCTTTGGCTCAAGAACCGTCAATGGCTCCCTATTTCCCTTGTTATATTTTCAGTT
>NW_005214471.1:0-209 GCF_000412655.1 Myotis brandtii
CAGCCCAACCCCAGTTCTGTGCAAGGAGCAGCACCTATTGAACACATAGAGGAAGTGTGGGAGAACATGCCGAAGGATTAGTGATGATGATTTCTGCGTGGTAGAGGCCTTGGTAATTTTCATTTTCTTATCTACATGTCCCACATTTAACTATTTTTCTGTGATGAATATATACTACTTTTTATACCCAAAAGACATTTTCCCAAAGT
>NW_005214472.1:0-209 GCF_000412655.1 Myotis brandtii
GGCTCTCTGTTCTGTTCTATTGATCTATATGCCTGTTAGTATGCCAGTAGCAGGCTGTTTGGATTATAATAATCTTGTAGTATAATTTGATATTGTGATACCTCCAACTTGATCTTTTTTTCTCAAGATTGCTGAGGCTATTCTGGGTCTTTTTAGTTTTCATAAATTTTTGGAATAGTTGTTCTATATCTGTGAAATACGCCATTGGT
>NW_005214473.1:0-209 GCF_000412655.1 Myotis brandtii
CGAGCTCAAAAGGTTCGCCATCACTGCACTAGGAGGTGTGTCTTTGGGAGATGATTGGGACTAGATGAGCACTCACCAGGGTGGAGCCCTTCTGAATGGGATTAGTGACCTTGTAAGAGTCCCAAGAGCGCTTTCGTCCTCTCTCTGCTCTCTGCCATGCGAGGATACAAGCAGTCAGCAGTCTGTAACCTAGAAGAGGGTTCTCATCA
>NW_005214474.1:0-209 GCF_000412655.1 Myotis brandtii
GCATGTGCCCTGACCGGGAATTGAAACGTGACCTCCTAGTTCATAGATTGACGTTCAACCAACTGAGCCAGGCCAAGATAGTATTTTCTTTAAAAAAAAAAAAAAAGAGTCATCAGAGATAACATGGCATAAGTCAGAGGTGTCCCTGTTGGTCTTTAACAGAAAAAAAAGCCAATGCCAAGTAAACAGAACACAAGCTCAGGTGGGTC
>NW_005214475.1:0-209 GCF_000412655.1 Myotis brandtii
TCTGTTTTCCCTTAATGAGCTGGGGAGAGGTTTGTTGGTACACCGTGGTTTTCCTTCCTATGTGGACAAGACACATTCCTGGCTTTGGCATAGGCCCTGAGGGGTGCACAGAACCAGTTACCGGGGGCCAGGAAGTAGTTGGTGTGATAGGAAGTGAGCAGAGCTGTGTGTACAGCAGACAGATGTTGAGGAGCTTCATAGAGCCCGAG
>NW_005214476.1:0-209 GCF_000412655.1 Myotis brandtii
CAATTTGCATATTCCCTCTTTATTATATAGGATAGATGTTATAAAATAGGATTATACTAGATTTAGCAAAATTATAATCAAATTTAGTAAATTACATATAATATGGCATGTAATATATTATTATATATCATATACAGCAGATCCTCTAATAAAGGAGTATTGTTCAAGGTCATCTCATCTAATAAAAAAGAAACATGCAAATTGACTGT
>NW_005214477.1:0-209 GCF_000412655.1 Myotis brandtii
AGCTTCAAAGGCTCTTAGGTCATCAAGAGAACAAAAGCCACTCCTCCTTTAAAAATATATATATATATCTGAGAGAACAATTTTCCTAATGCATTTGATGTATATACAAGATGGAACAAAAGTAGTTTTGCAGTTGTGAGGATGCAAAACACAGAGTTTGTTCCTGTACTATTATTTATTAACTAGAGGCCCGATGCACAAAAATTCAT
>NW_005214478.1:0-209 GCF_000412655.1 Myotis brandtii
TGTGAAAAATCAATAAAATATATTTTTAAAAAAAATACTGACAACCAAAAGAGAAACTAGCAACAAACGTTGGTAATGAATACCCCACAATAAATATTCTTATTGGAGAATGTCTAAGTGGTAAGTAAAAGAGTGGAGAGGAAAACAGGAACAGAATGCCATGGACCTTTCACCAGTTCATTGTCAAGAAATTGAATATTCTATTGTAA
>NW_005214479.1:0-209 GCF_000412655.1 Myotis brandtii
TAAACTTAATCTTGAAAAAAAGTATAGAATACCTCCAAATATATATGGGAGCCTCTATTTTAGATTGGTTTTTCAATACCAAGATGGCTAGTTCAACCCTGTCCCCTCGTTGCTTTTATTGAAAAAAAAAAATCTTTTGTTCATTTCTATCAGATCATGTAAAACATTTTTTATGTCTCCCCTCATTTAAAAATATTCTGCCTTTACCG
>NW_005214480.1:0-209 GCF_000412655.1 Myotis brandtii
TCAGGACTGCACAGCTGCCTGGCCCCAGGAATGCCCCCTTGTTGGGTGAGGTCACATGGGCAGCCCTCACCCCAGCCCATCCCACCCAACCTACCTATTCTGTCCTGTCCCACCTTAGAAAGATGCGAATGCTAAGCACAACAGAGAGGAGAGGTGGACGGATCCCAGGTCTTTTATTACATGACTAAGCCACTGGCGATACGTTTGAG
>NW_005214481.1:0-209 GCF_000412655.1 Myotis brandtii
GGACCTTTCAGTCCACGCCCAATGCTCTATTCACTGAGCCAAACCGGTCAGGGTGGCATTTGTATTTCAAGTAGCAGGAATGCTTATAGGTCTGTAGCTAAGTAATATGTTTCCATACTTAAGAAATGATTACAGCACTTTCACCACTGGTTGTTTTGATCCTTTGTTCATTTATTCTTTTCATTCATTCATTCATTCATTCATTCATT
>NW_005214482.1:0-209 GCF_000412655.1 Myotis brandtii
TCTTAAAAAGTTGCAGTTAGTGTATTCATTTCATATTACTGCTGTAACAAATTGCCACAAACTTGATGGCTTAAAACAATTCACATAATAGTATCTTATAATTGTGACAGAACTGAGTTTCTCTGGACTAACAAACATGCGGCCAAACAAAGTGTTGGCAGAGCTAAGTTTTGTTTTTTATTCTGAAGACTCACAAGCATGTCAAACTC
>NW_005214483.1:0-209 GCF_000412655.1 Myotis brandtii
GGCCGGGCTGTCCCAGATATTCCTACCGGCCTGTTGCCCTCGAAAGAAGACACCGTGTTTGGCATCGACGACGACGACGAGCTCTCGACAATACAGACTCGGGACTTTGGCTGTGGGCGCAGAATGTTCTGGAACCTTCTGGAATGTTCTGGAACGTTCTGGAAGATTCTATAAAATTCTAGAAACACCTCCAGCTTGAGTTTTAGGGC
>NW_005214484.1:0-209 GCF_000412655.1 Myotis brandtii
AAAGCTTTAAAAGAGATTATCTACCACAGTGTGGTTTACATTAGAAAAACATTAAAAAATCATACATGACCAACAACAGGGTTGGATGAAAAATTATTCTGAGTCTTTAATATGTTCTACTTTACAGACACTAAAAAAGGATCCAACAAACAGAATATATGCTACAATTCACATTATATAAAACTAGAGGCCCAGTGCATGAAATTCAT
>NW_005214485.1:0-209 GCF_000412655.1 Myotis brandtii
GAGCTTTGATAAAAACTCAATAATATTATTAGAATCTGGCTATGTTTCTAGCTTGAAGAAATGTTTGAAGCGAAACACTTTTTGTGCATATTATTAAGGATCAGGCTGTTGCCAAAGTCCTATATGCACCAAACTGAGCCTTTTTAAATGATATAATCAATGAATTGATAATAACAAATAAATAATATTGGTAAATGAATATACCACTT
>NW_005214486.1:0-209 GCF_000412655.1 Myotis brandtii
CCTGTGGGGAACTTTCCTGCTCTGGGATCGCCATGGCCATCCCAGGAGCAGGACCACCTGGGGACCGCACGCCCTCCGCACTTGCCTGCTCTGGGATCGCCATGGAGTCCCAGCTGGCAGCGGGGCTTAGGCGGCACATGGTGGTCCCGGCTGGGGGTGGGACTTAGGTGGCGCAGGGCTTAGGCGGCACACGGGGGTCCCAGCTGGGG
>NW_005214487.1:0-209 GCF_000412655.1 Myotis brandtii
GTATGTGGATACTGGCAAATAAAATCAGTGAATAATTTCTCAGCCCTTCCCACTGCAAGACAAGAAAAAATATTATTGTATGATATGTATATGCTTGTTTTATATACTTTGATAAAAGTATGAAAATATAAAATTAATGAACCTTTAAGTGAAATGATCATGCTTATCATGTGGAAGAATTTTTTAAATGGTAGAAGTAAATCTCTTGT
>NW_005214488.1:0-209 GCF_000412655.1 Myotis brandtii
ACATTTGAACTGAGATCCAAGGCCATTTATTCCTATAAAAATATGGGGAGGAGATTTATAGACAGAAAAAATAGCAAAAATAAATTCATGAGGATGAAACCAGTTAAGTTTGTTTAAGAAATAAAAAGAAAGACAAAAATCTAGAGGGAAGGACTTTTTAGAGTTCTTTGAATCATAAACTATATTTTCTAAAAATAATCAGCACAGAT
>NW_005214489.1:0-209 GCF_000412655.1 Myotis brandtii
CTTGTGTCATTTCACACCTTCAAATGCCAACTCTGGGGCCAGAGAGGAGAAATAAGCATGTCCCAGACAAAGGGAGAGATGAGAATGAATCAAGTACCAGAGGGATTCTTTTTTTTAAAAAAAAATATGGGTTTTCTTTCAACTGATTTGAGAGAGAGAGGCAGGGAGAGGAAGAGGAATATCGACGTGAGAGAGAAACATCAATCGGT
>NW_005214490.1:0-209 GCF_000412655.1 Myotis brandtii
ATATTGGCAAATGGCACAGCATGTAAGCAGCCATTTGAATGGCACACCTCCTATGAATGAGTATAACATCACATAGAAATATTGGGTTGACCCTGAATTGCCAGAAATATTATAGCTCCTGTTTTGTTTTTGTTGCTATGATTTACAGTGCTATTAGTTATTGACAGTTAAAATCTCTTTTTAAAGACCTAATTGTTACTTGATTATTA
>NW_005214491.1:0-209 GCF_000412655.1 Myotis brandtii
CATAGATATAAAATGAATAAAGTTATTGTAGAGTTATAGGTTGGGTTTGCATCAGATAAAACTTGATGTGTTTTTTCTTTCTCCTGACACTTGAATATTAAGTTCTTTAAGGGTGGAGCTTTTTGTTGTTATAGTTCACTGATGGCACATACTAGGCACTCAACAAGCATTCATATTTCTAAATGAATGAATGCCTAGGTAGGGTTAAG
>NW_005214492.1:0-209 GCF_000412655.1 Myotis brandtii
CAGGTAGGTTTGTTTTCATGTTTTCCTGTGCCCGGCTGTACACAGCCACCATGGACAGTCATGGACCAATGGTTCCAGTAACAGACGTTTAAACAACATAGCACAGCCTCTTACAGCAGTGCTCCCTCTCCGTCGAAGTATCGAAAATGTTTGGCGGTCACGCAGCTGTTCAAGGTTTTCCGTGTGTGTCTCAATGTGATTTCCAGAAA
>NW_005214493.1:0-209 GCF_000412655.1 Myotis brandtii
AATTATGGGATATAAAATAAAGTAAATATTTAAGAACCACTATCTTATAAAAGCTTCAGGAAACAGGGCAAGATTAATTTAATGTTCACTAAGTTGATTCCTGAAGCTCCCAAATGAAATTAGACACCTGCTTTCCCCACCATACATCTGTCCGTCTGTGGGTTGGGTACCTACTTGAGATCATTTCACCCTTCCAGCAGCTGTGGAAG
>NW_005214494.1:0-209 GCF_000412655.1 Myotis brandtii
TTGGTAATATCTTCCCTTTGAGAAGTTAAATTTCACATGAAGAAAGATTTTATACACAACAAGAGGTGCGGTGCACAAAATTCATGCACGAAGGCAGGTGGCCCTTAGCCCGGCCTGCACCCTCTCCAATATGGGAACCCTAGGGGGATGTCTGACTGCTGGATTAGGCCCGATCCTGCAGGGGACAGTCGGTCATCCCTCTCACAATC
>NW_005214495.1:0-209 GCF_000412655.1 Myotis brandtii
ACGATTGAAATCACTGGAGGAGGTGCCCCGCCTCCCACTGTGCGAGGAGGCACCCTGCAGGGGGCCAGGACCCACACCTGACCCGCATAGCCCCGGCCGACATGTAGTGTCTGCTGGGGTGGGGGCATGCTCTGAGCCGCACAGCGGCCACTTGGAACACGCCCCTGGCCACCGCATTGTGTCTGCTGGGGTGGGGGCAGGTGCTCCTT
>NW_005214496.1:0-209 GCF_000412655.1 Myotis brandtii
GTGCTATTGCGTGTATTCCGTGACCCTCTGGCTCGAGGCACAGAAATTGCTTTGGTTTATTTATGATCCACTAACCTTAAGCAGCACCTAAATGTCGGATGGTCTCCCAGGCCCGGGGAGGAGAGAGCAGAACTAAAACAAATCTTACAATGACACACAATGGTCTTTTTAAAAAATCTATATAATAAAAGCCTAATATGCAAATTGAC
>NW_005214497.1:0-209 GCF_000412655.1 Myotis brandtii
TTTTTTGTGATGTGTGAGAACAATAATAAATTTGCCTAGATTTTCTAATTCGTTTTAAGTTGCAAAACAGACTTTACTTCTAACTCCTCCTGAAATATTATGATGATAAATGATTTGGTCTACCTGACATACTATTTATACAGGGAGGGAAGGGTTACTGCTGATTGAATTTTAAATGGTGATATATTTTTGTCCACAGAAACCACTTA
>NW_005214498.1:0-209 GCF_000412655.1 Myotis brandtii
TAGGCTGGGAGAACCACCTTCTGACAGAAGCACTTTTTAACGAGAGCCCAGAGAAGGCAAGAGTCTTGCCCGAGATCGCACAGTGAAGCAAAACGGAGACTAACGAGGTAGATAGCTCAATGCTCTCTTCCACTTGGGCATCCGTCAGCAATCCAGGTCACGGGGATGTTCTTGCTGGGCCACATCACCCCGCTTCTTTGTCAGCACAC
>NW_005214499.1:0-209 GCF_000412655.1 Myotis brandtii
AGAGAGGGTAAATGTGTGGGTGAGCGTTGACCATGCGATACACATCAGACAGTAAAGCATGGGCTGTGAGCTGGACGGGGGACCCGGGTGAGAAAAGGGGACCAGGGTTCAGAGAAAGTGGGGCTCCCTTTGAGGTCGGGAAGCCAGACAGGGCCTCGTGAGGAACCTGGGACCATGTTGCCTCCCACGGAGGTGGTGTTTTATGCGAT
>NW_005214500.1:0-209 GCF_000412655.1 Myotis brandtii
AGTGCGCTCCCACAGTGGGAGTGCTGCTCAACTGACCCATGGGCACCAGACGCCATGGCTGGCAAGCGCAGCTGTGGCGCTGCAAGCCTCTCCCACCTCCGCGGCAGCGCTATGAGCGGCAGCGGCAGGCGCAGTGAGGCAGGGATGGGCTGGAGCAGCATGCCGCCTGGGCCCGGCTCAGGCTCCTCCCTGGCCGCCTGCCGCTTCTC
>NW_005214501.1:0-210 GCF_000412655.1 Myotis brandtii
GGCTTGGAACGTATCCCCTGTGGATAAGGGGTGACTACTCCTGAAGTAAAATGTGTGACAATAATAGCACAAAGGCCTGGAGGTGGGAAAAGGAAATGTACCATTGCAAGGTTTTTATACTAATTGTGAAGTGATATATTATCCCTTGAAAGTTGACTGTAAGAGATAAAGGATGTCCACTAAAAACCCTAAAGCAACCACTAAAACAAA
>NW_005214502.1:0-210 GCF_000412655.1 Myotis brandtii
TTATTGGTTAATTCTTGTATGTACTCTGACCACCCTGCAGGGATGGAACTTACAACCCTGGGGTATGGAAATGATGCTCTAAGCAACTGAGCTAATCAGCCAGGGCTGATTATCCCTTTAAAAAACAAAAAAGTTTGCACACGAACACTTACACATAAATTCTTTCTTCATGCCATAAAACTTATGAAATTCAGATGAAATAATGCTTGA
>NW_005214503.1:0-210 GCF_000412655.1 Myotis brandtii
CCAGTGAATTTCATGTAACCCCGATATGTCTTCTTTGAGTCTCATGTATGAAAAAGGTGCACAACTGCCGTTCCTCTTACCATTACTCAATCTGTTGTTATTTTGCTTCCTGGCAAATATTGCCAACTTGGGTCAAAGAAACTTAGAAAAATTCCCCACAGGTTTGGACATTCCTTACAACAACACCAAAAGCAATTGACTCATGTGAAG
>NW_005214504.1:0-210 GCF_000412655.1 Myotis brandtii
ACTCTTGGCCTCTTTGGAAAAATCCAAGGTGAAAGTCAGAAGATTCCCTCCTGCCCATTGGCCAGGTGCAGCCGTTGGCTCCACACTAATGCTCCGGGGTGTGCAGGCCTTTGCTGTGCTGGCTTCACTGGGAACCAGGGACTGCCCCGGCTGCAAGTCTCTGCCGGTGGCCCGGACCGGGACCACACAGGTGCAGGTGAAGAACAGACC
>NW_005214505.1:0-210 GCF_000412655.1 Myotis brandtii
CGTTAAAATTGTAGAAAAGAGCAGGGTGATTAGCAGGACAAAGTTGTGAGAAGGTCTGAGAGGTTAGAACTTAAGCCGGGTGGAGGGATACATATATTTCAGTTTCCAAAAAAGAAATCTCCAGTAGGACTTATAGCCAGACCCAAATAGTCCCTATTACTAAGTCTTTTTTTTTTCTTTCTTTATTTTACATGACTCCAAAGATACTGT
>NW_005214506.1:0-210 GCF_000412655.1 Myotis brandtii
AAAAGTAATCATGCTGGTATATCTTCACAATTCGCTGGTTTTTAGACAATTCGCAGAGTTGTGAAACCATCACTACAATAAATTTTATAATATTTGTGTCACTTCCCCCAAAGGCCATACATTCGTTAGCAGTCACTCCCTTTCCCTCCACCCACACCTTGGCCCTAGACAACCACTAATCTACTTCTGTCTCTATGCATTTGCCTAATC
>NW_005214507.1:0-210 GCF_000412655.1 Myotis brandtii
TTTTTTTTTTCCCAAAGTGACTTTTAAAAAAATCAGGTGCCTATACTTTTTTATAAGGATATCTGGTACCAGGAATTAGCCAATCAGACACAACCTTATCATGTGATGTGACCAATGAGATGCAACCCTATTCTATGACCTATATATTTATTGTTCAAGACAGGGCATTCACAACGGACGGCTATTGTCGTTGGCTGTTGTCATTTTTTT
>NW_005214508.1:0-210 GCF_000412655.1 Myotis brandtii
CTGTAGGTGCCAGATTGAGAAGCCGGTGGTAAGGAAGCGGCCGGAGCTTAGGAATTTCCAATCAGACTGTTCCAGAGCAGTCTGAACCCTCCCAGAATTACTGAATGCTTAAGTCCAACAAAGCTATCCCTGACATGCGACATCTACAGCCCCTGCTTCTCCCCTAAATGAGCGTTTCCCTCCCCGACCTGGGAGAAAAGTACCTGGCTC
>NW_005214509.1:0-210 GCF_000412655.1 Myotis brandtii
GGACACCACAGTCAGCCGAGGCACCCGGAGCAGCGGCGCCATCACTCCAGGCTGCTGCTGCTGCGCATCAGGAAATGTGTTCAGCCCTGGCCGTAGCCCAGCTGGTTAGAGCATCATCCTGCTACGCCAAGGTTCCAGGTTCGAGCCCAGTCAGGCACGTACAAGAATCAACCAATCCTATATAATAAAAGCCTAATATGCTAATGATAT
>NW_005214510.1:0-210 GCF_000412655.1 Myotis brandtii
GGACAAAGTCACAGCGGCTGTGAGGGCCTAGGGCCAGTGGCAGCACAGGAGAGGCGCTGCCGGGAGCAGAGGCATTGGGGCTGCTTCCTCGGGAGCCGGAGCAGAGGTAGAGGGGCTGCCACCTCGGGAGCAGGAGCAGAGGTCGAGGTGCCGCCTCCACTCTCGGCACCACTCCTTCGGAGAGGCTGGATGGGGTGTGACCTGCTGTGC
>NW_005214511.1:0-210 GCF_000412655.1 Myotis brandtii
CCATTTCTTTAGTATCTTCCAAGATTCGTTTTCTCCTTTTATTAAAGGGGCCAATCAAACTCTGGTAAGTTTTGGGTAAATATGAGCTTTTTGTCCTTAAAACACCAATGTCCTTAAAAGGGCGCTGGCCTGTCCGTGCTGACGGCTTTCCTGGAAACTTCCCGCCCCAGGTTGGTGTCTGTAAGATGCGGAATAGCGTAGCCGAGAGGA
>NW_005214512.1:0-210 GCF_000412655.1 Myotis brandtii
AATTTTACTCCTTTGATTTCTACTTTGTAACATCTGTCTGATGCACTCATTAACTTAGATAAGTGAAATATTTTACTTGTGTTCCTGTTTTGAAAATTATTATTTAGCTCGCTCTCACTTTCTCTTTGCACACACACACATACACACAGAATATTGAGGGGAAAAAAAAACTCCATCTAAAAATTTTATATTGAGCACAATGTGATTCAA
>NW_005214513.1:0-210 GCF_000412655.1 Myotis brandtii
TAAATATTTGTGTGGAGGCCGAAATAGCTCCACAGTCCGGCTCTTTATCTATTTATTTATTTAATTTTAATCTTTATTGTTGAAGGTGTTACATATGTCCCCTTTTTCCCCATTGACCACCTCCAGCCTGCCCCAGACCTTCCCCAACTTATTGTCTGTGTCCATGGGTTGTACATGCAAGGTGTTTGGTTGATAACCTCCCACCCACCC
>NW_005214514.1:0-210 GCF_000412655.1 Myotis brandtii
CGGCCCAGCCCGTAGCTTAGGAAGTGGAAGGGCTTTATCCTGTGTGGGCTCCTCCCTCCTCCTCTCTCCTCCTCCATGAAGGTGAGGGGTTGGGCGGCACAGCCTGACTTTCATGTCGCCTGGATTTATTTTGTGGTGGTTCTGTAAGCATATGACATACCCGAGACCGGACTCAGATGTTCAAGGCTTTGTAAGTCCCTGGGGACCCGG
>NW_005214515.1:0-210 GCF_000412655.1 Myotis brandtii
GGGCCAGGCGGCCGGGCTGCTTGGCAGGGAGCGCGGGGGTCTGGGGAGAAAATCAAGCCCAAAGCCGAAGCACTTAATTAGGCTGATATCATCCCACACAAATGTTCTCCGAGAGGAAGGCTTCTGGGCACCAAAATTATTTTGTGATTAAAAGTGAAAACTAAAGAGAAATTATTCCGCCTTCTGAAGAGCTGGGAAGGGTGGGGGTGG
>NW_005214516.1:0-210 GCF_000412655.1 Myotis brandtii
CCCTTGAGCTCTCAGAAGAAAAGGGTGATTCATACTTCCAGACTCTGCTTGGGGGGGACATGGGAATACATGAAATACTAAGACCAGGTGGAAGTCAGTGTGACATGCAAACTCATTTCTGTGGCTCCCAGGCTGGGCGGGGAGGGGCAGCTTTGTGAACTTGGCTACACACGCGGCAAAACCCCTTGCTCAGCTGGAGGAGGTTTCAAT
>NW_005214517.1:0-210 GCF_000412655.1 Myotis brandtii
TTATATCTAAATATCTGTTCGGCCTCTGAGTCACTGCATCCAGTCCCTGTCACAGAGCAGCTGCCCCAATTTGTAATGCATCCGTTTTTAGAGCAAACGTGATTAAGCTTCAGCCAAATCAGAAACGGAGAATGTTTATTTTGCGTGTCTTGTAATACTCTTGGATGATGTCAAAATATTGCTGTTTCAGAAACATCCCTGGGTCTGAAG
>NW_005214518.1:0-210 GCF_000412655.1 Myotis brandtii
CTCTATCCACTGAGCCAAGCCGGCTAGGGCTTGCCTTTGTGAATTTATTTCCCACTTTGCCTTGGAGGCATTGAGGATTTATTATTCTTGATGTTATTCTGGGTCAGTTATCCCAGATGAGCCCTCTTAATGTGTAGATTCAGGTCTTTTTCTTCCTTGGAAAGTTTTCTTGGTTTATAGTTTTAATTATTAGGTCTGTTCCATTGTTTT
>NW_005214519.1:0-210 GCF_000412655.1 Myotis brandtii
TTTAAAAATTATAGATTTATAATTTCCTTTTCAAATTATAGATTTTTAGAGGATTTACTACATAGTTTCTTTTTCTTTTCAAATATGGTTGCCTTTTCTTTTTTGTGTAGATCTTCTGTTATTTTCTCTCTTTCTTCTACTTCTACTATTGGCTATTCTGTCCCCCTTTTTTTTCCAGCATTTTTCTCTTTTCCTTTAAATTTTCAAGGC
>NW_005214520.1:0-210 GCF_000412655.1 Myotis brandtii
GGCGTGGGGAAATTTACCCCCCTCTAATGAATGACTCTTCATCTTATAGGAATTATTTGATATTCTGCTCTCAGTGTGGGTTTAAACCTATTTTGTGATAGAATATAGTAAGACAGAATTGCAAATGAAGTCTTTTATGAGTGGGTTGTAAACTTCCTTTAAGAAATTTATAGAGTCCCAGCAATCGAAACCTGAGAAACACTACAGTAC
>NW_005214521.1:0-210 GCF_000412655.1 Myotis brandtii
TAACTCTGGGCTGTAACAGGCACCCTAAGTGCCTGCAGCCGGGGAGTCCTGGTGCCCAAAGCCCCCATGGCTGGGGACCTTGCACCTGGCAGATGGCAGAGGTGGGGCTCTGACTCCACCCTCCAAAGCCCTCACCCTCCTGTGTGGGCAGAGCCCTGGGAGGAGGGGGGCATCTTCGAGGAAGCGCAGTTCCCCAACCCCTGAGGCTGG
>NW_005214522.1:0-210 GCF_000412655.1 Myotis brandtii
GATACTGTTTGCCTTGAAATAATTCACTAAGCCATATATTTGATTTTTGTGAAGTTTCTTGTATTTGTGATTTATTTTTCAGTAAAAAGATTTTTAGAAGCAAAAACAAAGGTCTGTCCCTTCCGGAAAGCTAAAACCGGCTCTGTCTCACGTCCTGGTCCATACATTAGGATGTAGCAGTTCCTATAAAACAAAGGCGTCCTGAGAGCC
>NW_005214523.1:0-210 GCF_000412655.1 Myotis brandtii
TTTTATCTTGTTTGAGTTTTTTGAGTGCTTTCTGTTCGGCTCGCTGCAGTTGCGTATTTTGGACTGTTTTGCAGGTAACTGGTATGATTGTTTGTCGGACGGCGTCTTGTACTTCCAGAGGTATGTTATTTGATTTTAATATTGACTCAAGTCCGGCGATGAAATCCAGTTTGCTTGAATCCTTGTAATTGAAATTTAATCCG
This sequence comes from Myotis brandtii, assembly GCF_000412655.1. NCBI lineage: Eukaryota > Metazoa > Chordata > Mammalia > Chiroptera > Vespertilionidae > Myotis > Myotis brandtii. The sequence goes on from NW_005214523.1 coordinate 204, forward strand.
CGTGTGA
>NW_005214524.1:0-210 GCF_000412655.1 Myotis brandtii
GTCAACAACTGAACCCAGGCCCTCAGGCTTCATCTCAGACTCTTCGCCTGCGAGTCCCAGGAAGGTCACTTTCAGGTAAAACTAGGCGGGACGCACATGGGCACTGCCCGTTGTTATGCCCAGGGCTGAGTCGGGCCTGATAGGACATGTTTGCAGAGACCCCCGCGGCCACAGAGAACGGAGCTGGGAGCAGGCCCCCAGTCCTGGGCC
>NW_005214525.1:0-210 GCF_000412655.1 Myotis brandtii
AAAATAAAATACATCATTGAATCAGCAAAGTTCAACTTGTTCTTTCACCAAAGGTCTGTCTTCTAGCACATGAACTTGAAGTAATGGAGCAAAGTGCAGCAGAAAGGAAGAGCAGTGCAATAAGAAGGTGCAGGGAGCCTGTGTGTACAGTGTCTCTGAAGGCAAGGGCATGCGTTTCTGTCCACGCATGGGTGTGCACTCAGGGTGAAG
>NW_005214526.1:0-210 GCF_000412655.1 Myotis brandtii
TGAGGTTTGAATGCTCTGTGTGCAATGAGATCCCAGGGGATTAGAGGGCCTTTGGAGCCACCGCAGAAAGACAGGAACACAGCCTCAGGGCTGAAGCCTAGGAGGGTAACCCTACATTTCCTACGGTGGGCACTGGGTCTCCTGAGAAAGCTAGGCAACTAACTCCAAATGTCTTCAGGACAACCTGGTGTCATCGCTGCTCCAAGGGGT
>NW_005214527.1:0-210 GCF_000412655.1 Myotis brandtii
TATGAAGGAGAGAGATATATCAAGAATGATTTTTTTTTATTTTGAGTTCTAACAATTTTGTGAATGGCAGCAGACTCTCTTACTGATATGTGGAAGGCTTGAGGAGGAGAGGTTAGCAGAGAGGCTATTGGGTAATTAGGCATTTCTGCTTTTTTCTTCCATTAATATATCACCATTATTATAGCATTCTAATAAACACTGATTAAACAG
>NW_005214528.1:0-210 GCF_000412655.1 Myotis brandtii
AGAAGACCTCTTTCCTTGCCGTTTAGGTGATCTGACGCGCTAAGGACTGGCCAGCCTCCGAGGAGGAGACATTCCGCAGGACCACGGGATGTAGAAGGGGACCCCGCGGATGGCGTGCTGGCCCGGCCCCCCGAGAAGACCATGACCCCTGCTGCTCTCCTGGGCGTCCCCGTGTTCTCCAGCGAGGCCTCCCCCACTTCCTCCTGTGCC
>NW_005214529.1:0-210 GCF_000412655.1 Myotis brandtii
CAGGGATCACTACTGCAGTGCACATGGGCCACTGACCAGCAGGGATTGGGCCACGGTCCCATGGTCATACACGGTGATGTGCCATATGCGCCATTGGCCACCTGGTCTCAGAAGGGCAGAGCAGAACACATATTAGTACTGTTATATGAGCACCTGTTCATACAGGTGTCTCTCACGTGGGCCTGCCCAGGGCAAGCACCCACTGAGATA
>NW_005214530.1:0-210 GCF_000412655.1 Myotis brandtii
AGAGGGAGGGCTTCTCACCACAGACATGGCTAAGCCACAGCTCTGTGCTCTCACAGGGACGCACAGGGACTCTGTCTACTCGCGGGATGTGTGTTCCACAGCACCTTGTGCACACTGATTCCAGCACTGGGCCATTGCCCCTGAAGGAGCCTATACCTTCACCTCTACCTCCATCTCTACCACCACCTCTACCACCTCCCCCTCCACCTC
>NW_005214531.1:0-210 GCF_000412655.1 Myotis brandtii
TTTCTCAAAATAATCAGCTCAAAATAATCCCTATGCCTTAAGAGGCATATTTGGGGTGACAAGGTCTGCTACCCTTCTATGTGATACTAAAAATGCCTGCATCATAGGGTTACCATAAGAATTAAATAAACTAATACAAGTAAGATATTCCAAACACAGTTGGAACACAGAAAGTGCCCAATAAAAGTTAGCCATTGTTATTTCAGAGCA
>NW_005214532.1:0-210 GCF_000412655.1 Myotis brandtii
TACAGGATTGATGGAAGGACTAAATAAAATGGTGCATGTGAAATGCTTAATAGGAAACAAGGCACACAAAAATAAAAATTCTCAATAGAAACTATTATCCCCAAACTGAGGGAGGTGGGTTCCAAGTTATTTTATTAACCACTCCACTCCACACCTAAAAAAAGAGAAAATCAAAATACCTGGAAAACATTTGGTCTTAAAAAAAATAAC
>NW_005214533.1:0-210 GCF_000412655.1 Myotis brandtii
ATTAAGCAGTATCTTTTATACCACATTATTTTTAAGTAAAATAAAAACATACAATTTTAAAATTTTGATTCAATTGATTTTTAATATTTTAATAATTATTTGATAGTACAGATAGTCTTTTTCCTAAATTTCTAATATCTAATATCTAATATTTAACTTCCAAAAGTTTTAGAAGTTCTATAAAAATTTCTTATCATCTCTCTATCTAAA
>NW_005214534.1:0-210 GCF_000412655.1 Myotis brandtii
GGGAGTTGAACTGTGACCTCCTGGTCCATAGGTCGGCGCTCAGCCACCAGGCCACCCCGCCCAGCTCATGGCTTTATGTTTACTCGGAACCTGTCACATGTCCCTTCATTCTCTCATCACGGCGGCGTGTCCTCTTCCGTTTGCTTCCGTGGAGGGAGCCTTGAATCCCGGCGGTGCCCACGGCTGGCTCGCTGCACCCTCCGGGCTAGA
>NW_005214535.1:0-210 GCF_000412655.1 Myotis brandtii
ATCTATCTATCTATCTATCTAATCTATCTAATCTATCCTTCTAAGTATCTATATAGCAACAACCTTATTCTTTTGAGGCAGTCTAATTATTAAGAATTCTTTACACCATTTGTCCTGATTGACCCAATCATAGTAAGAAAGGAGAGGTAATATATCTTCAAACCTCTGAATAGCCCTCCTCCCTAAAAATGTGGCTTTATCTATTCTGTA
>NW_005214536.1:0-210 GCF_000412655.1 Myotis brandtii
GGGGTCACCATTGTTCTTTACTTAAATATCACCATCATTCACCTAATGGTATCAGATCTGCTGGTATGCTTTTACTAACAAAGCATATGGAATATTTGTTTATAAAAAAGATACTAACATAAAATACACTGAGAAATGAACTATACTAAATAAAATACACTACAAAGTGAACCTGTGCTTACAATCCTACCACTAAAACTTTTGCACCTA
>NW_005214537.1:0-210 GCF_000412655.1 Myotis brandtii
ATCCCTCCCCACCGACGTGACCCCGCTCCGGCCTCTTGCGGACTCCGGGTTTCTCCTGGAGGCTGCGCCTTACAGGAGGCGACTCCCACCCGCTCCGGAAATGTCCGGGAGGGTGCCCGAGCCCGCGGTGTCTCCCCCTCATCCCATCGCCAAGGGGCTTTCGAAGCCGCTCCATCTCGTCCTTCCTTTCTTCCTGCCTCCTACTCCCCC
>NW_005214538.1:0-210 GCF_000412655.1 Myotis brandtii
GCCTCAGCTTCCTGGGCTGCTGTTACACCAACTAGCAATGTTGGACCTCCTTCTGAGCCAAGATAGTGGCCTTCAGGGGAAGAGCAAGAAGCATGCAGGTTCTCTGTGGTCGTGCCCCCACTTCCTTATGTGGCTGCCTGTACATCCCTCCCTGCCCCATTCTCTGTTTCTGCTGACCTCTCTCTCAAAGGAGTGTGAGACTCCCCACCC
>NW_005214539.1:0-210 GCF_000412655.1 Myotis brandtii
TACTGCAGAAAACTTGGAAAGTATCATGAAGTTTTAGAAAAACTTATCTATCGCCTTATTTATCTATCAAAGTTGAACAATTCAGTATTACAGTATTTTATTTTCTAATCACAATTTTTAACATAGTTGCAATTGTATTGTATGTCCAGTTTTGTAGATTACCTTTTTCATTTAAACATCTCTAAAATGTTTAAAATATTTATTAAATGT
>NW_005214540.1:0-210 GCF_000412655.1 Myotis brandtii
ATTGATGCCTCTTCATACTTCCAGATGAATCATATAACCAATGTACAAAATTTTAAAGAGTTATATTGGGATTTGAAAAAAATCTTTTTTTCACTTTTAAAATTTTATAATCACAACTACCATAAAATAATTATGCCTCTTACTTCTTCTCTAACATCGTGTTCATAAATAGCTTGGGTTCTAACTTTTAAAACATTCTCCATTCTTTAT
>NW_005214541.1:0-210 GCF_000412655.1 Myotis brandtii
AACTGTCTTTCATAAATGTTCTCTTCCCATTTTCCCCACACTCAGTAGATAGCACTACCACCCACTGAGAACTCATGTTTCAGATTCAGGCATCATCCTTAACTCCTACCTTTCGCTTTCATAAGCCAAGTCCTATTGGCTGTATCTGCAACATATACCCTCAATCCATCAACTTATCTTTATCTCAGCTGCTTCTTCCTTAATCAAGGC
>NW_005214542.1:0-210 GCF_000412655.1 Myotis brandtii
TGGGTATTTCCTACAAGTTTGTCTATCATATTCCTTTAAAGCAGCAGCGTGGCAAAAAGATGGAAAGTGCCCACTGGTTACATGAGTTTTTGCCTTGGTGACAGTTGGCAGCACGACCTTATGACCTTATTCTTCCTCTCCTCACTTCTCAGCTTTGTTCAGTTCATGTGGGGTGAGATGGCTGTGCTGGGGAAACTAAATGCTACACTG
>NW_005214543.1:0-210 GCF_000412655.1 Myotis brandtii
TTAATCTCACCCTTTTACTTCTACTTTTCAATGTTGGCTACTAGGGAACTCTAGGCTCCATACGTGGCTGCAGGCCGTGCCCGTGGGACCTGCTCTGAGATACTATCAGGAGGGCGAGGACTTGGCAGTGAAGCCCGAGACCTGCGAGCCGCCCTGTGGGAAAAGCCTGGCCATGCGGGGGAGGAGTCAGGTCCTGGGGGTCAGCTCCTC
>NW_005214544.1:0-210 GCF_000412655.1 Myotis brandtii
ATGAATATGGGGAGGACCTCAGTTTAGTATAGAGGAAAGAGAAAGAGGATGGGTGAATAAGAAGAAAGAAAAAGAAGAGAAAAAATTTAAAAATTTTAATTAAAAAAGGATAAAAAATAGAATGATGAAAAAAATAATGTGAAAAGAAATAAAAAATAATCAAACAAAAAAAGAAAAAAGATAAAAGATAACAAAATAGTAATACAATAA
>NW_005214545.1:0-210 GCF_000412655.1 Myotis brandtii
ATGAGTGAGATCATGTGATACTTGTCTTTCTCTGACGAACTTTTTTCACTTAGCATGCTACTCTCCAGGTCCCTCCATGACTGCATGAAGTTTACATGCTTTCTCTATGAACGAAGCTACATAATCACATAATGTGTGAGATACCCGGTTCAACTCCACAACCCTAATCAAGTCCGCTGGAACCATGAAGTTTAAAACATTCAAAAGTGG
>NW_005214546.1:0-210 GCF_000412655.1 Myotis brandtii
AGAAGCTGATGGAAATTCTCTATCCATTGGCACTTCTGAAGAAGCTCCTGAACAAGAAAGCCAGGACACAGTGTCAAAGGAGGTGACTAACAGTGGCGGATGAGAAACTTGTAAAATGGAGCCTTGTTTAAATTTCCAATTATTTTCTCCTTTCAACAAAAGTTTCTTCAGCGCATTTTTAGAGTGTGTGTGTGTGTGTGTGTGTGTGTG
>NW_005214547.1:0-210 GCF_000412655.1 Myotis brandtii
AATTACTTTGAAGCTTACTAAAGAATTTGATGCCAAATACTTTCCCTATTTTTGCTTCAATGCTGCCGATACCTTTTTTGTTTTGTTTTGTGTTTTTTTTGTTGTTGTTGTTGTTGTCAATCCTTACTTGAGAATATTTTCCATTGATTTTTTTTTAGAAAGAGTGGAAGAGAGATGGAAAAACAGAGAGAACATTGATTGGTTGCCTCC
>NW_005214548.1:0-210 GCF_000412655.1 Myotis brandtii
AATTAGAGGTCTCTCAGCCCAATGTTTCTCAAACCTTTTTCTTACTGGGATCCATAATAAGGAATTGCATTTATATCATGATCCAGTATGTATATGTCATGCTACTGATATATATATATGTGTGTGTGTGTATATATATATCATACATATATCAGTGCATATATGTATACATGTATATATATGTCAGTGCATATATAGTCACTGATACAT
>NW_005214549.1:0-210 GCF_000412655.1 Myotis brandtii
CGGAGACGTCTCCGTGAGCCTGAGGAAGGGAAAGCCAGCAGGTGTGTTCACACGCCGCATCACAGAAACAGGTGGCATTCGTTCAGTTACCGCCTCACAGTGAGCGTGTCCGCTGTGCCCACTCCTGGGACACGGCTTTAAAGACACTCGCCAAAGCCTGGCCAGGGGGCTCGGTGTTGACCATTGTCCGATGCACCCAGAGGCCCCTGG
>NW_005214550.1:0-210 GCF_000412655.1 Myotis brandtii
CCACATGAGAGTCTGCCAGCCGCTGGGTCTGATTCTGCTGTGTTTCAGCTGGTTCTCTCACATGGGGCCTTGTTTCAACTTTGAGGTTATTTTTTGATAAGGAAATTCTTGTAGGCATAGATATAAGAAAGCTCCTCTAGAAAAGATACAGCTTTGCTTCTACCTTTTCTCAGAAAAAAGAAATTGAGAACATGTTGAAATTAGCTCCTG
>NW_005214551.1:0-210 GCF_000412655.1 Myotis brandtii
TTTTGAAGAAGTCTTCATCTTAAACTACCCCCTCAGAATCAGAGATGCTCATGAACTGCTCTGAAATTTCAGACTCCAATAGGCCAAAAAGAAAAGTTCTTGTATCTCCAATGAATATTACTCTTCTACTATAATTTTTCGCCATCTCAGTTGATGGTGCTTCCATACCTCCAGCTGCTAAATCCAAAATTCACGACTTCTCTGACTTTT
>NW_005214552.1:0-210 GCF_000412655.1 Myotis brandtii
ACACAATACAAACGCACCAGAAACACACCGAAGCAACTCACAATAATCAACAATGTCGCTGACCGTCAAACCCGGGTCGAATACCACCGACGCAGGAGCTGGGAACAGCGCACAAATACAATGTCGCATGTCCTGTGAATTGGCATTCACGAAGAATACCAAAGTAGCTGGCATGCCCCAACAACAATATCAGCCATCGAGGCTGCAAAA
>NW_005214553.1:0-210 GCF_000412655.1 Myotis brandtii
CCTTCCCACTGCTCCCTGGACCAAGCTTGGCCCATCACTTTCCTGTCTGGGTTGGTAAAGCAGTTAATGTCAGGGTCTAAAAAGGCCTCCCTGTGTCTAGAAAGGACCCTTTGGGGATGCCAGAGAATGGTGTCCTCTGACCTCCACTGGACCTCAGTCTCATCAAGTGTTCACCAGTCACGTGAGTGCTTGGACCCTCAGTTCCATCAT
>NW_005214554.1:0-210 GCF_000412655.1 Myotis brandtii
ACAAGAAGTTAGCTTGCTGCTGGGGCCCAGCCAATCAGGACTGGGAGAGACAGGCTGAAAACGCCCTGGAGCCAACCTCACACGGTCCTTCCCCAGCCGGCCAGCCCCCATAAGCCCTGATCCAGGACAGGGCAAGATCACCCCAATGGGCCCTGATTGCCGGCCAGGCCAAGGATCCCACCGGTGCACAAATTCCTGCACTGGGCCTCT
>NW_005214555.1:0-210 GCF_000412655.1 Myotis brandtii
TTTTGTTACAAGAAAAATATTTTCACTGACAGCATTTCCTATAAAATGACATGAAACTAATCATCTTTATTTTACTCATCCTATTAAAATAAACTATCTGTATGCATAATTGGCCTAATGTGATATATTTTATAATTCAATTATCTCTTTTCTTATTCTTTTCAGAGCTCTGTCAATCAACTAACTCTACAATCTTCTCCTGTCCTTGCC
>NW_005214556.1:0-210 GCF_000412655.1 Myotis brandtii
CAAGTATCCACAATGGAGGGAAGTGCTGGGGCAAGTGTACTTTATCAATGTTAACTGTTTTATCAAGTCTCTCAGACTTAGCTGACATCACCCTAAACTTCCTAACTGCAAAAGACTAATACCACAAAATTTTTCATTGAATAATTTCTGTTATAACGTTAATAATGATAATGATTAAAACATTATTTGACCATTAAAATAGGATAGATT
>NW_005214557.1:0-210 GCF_000412655.1 Myotis brandtii
GGATAAAGGATATAACAGACAAAGTGACACAACTCAACTTATTTTTACAGGTTAATTTGTTGATTTAAGGTGCTATAAATCACTTCACTGCAAATTACATTTCTGATAAATACAGGGGTTTTGCCTTTCCTTTACTTCCTTTAATGGCAATTTATTTTACAGATTTCTGGAAAGAAGGTGGCATTTGTTTTTCCTTTTTAGTATTTCAGT
>NW_005214558.1:0-210 GCF_000412655.1 Myotis brandtii
CCCTGCAATAAGGCCAGTGTGACCATTATAGGGGGTACAGGAGGATGTGTGAGGAGATGGCCAGAGGTTTCCTGTCCCCCCAACCCTCAGCAGTGAGGTAAATAGGCCACATGTGGAGAACTGGGGGGGGGGCAGGAGTCACTTGCAGAGGGAAGAGAAGCCAGAGCACTGGTAGAGAAAGAGAGGAATAAAGGCAGGACCTAAGGCTTC
>NW_005214559.1:0-210 GCF_000412655.1 Myotis brandtii
GATCAGGCCAGTTGGCTGCCACAGTGTGCGTCATAGTCACTGGTCGTTCCAGACGTTCTGGTTGTTCCACCGTTCTGGTCACTGGGCTTTTATATATATAGATATCACTGCAGGCTGGCCTCAAACTCTCAAGTGCAGGAAGTTGGGGAATGAATATCATGATTTTATATCAAAGAACTAGAGGCCCTGTGCACAAAAATTTGTGCACTT
>NW_005214560.1:0-210 GCF_000412655.1 Myotis brandtii
AAGCTGGGGCTTGGGCTGTGTTGTTCGAGGAGGGGGAATCATCAAAACTTGATCTCAAGCCCCTTGAGCGTTGCCCTGCCCCATGTTAATTTCAAAATCACGTATGACGTGTATTATGTGAAAAGCAGGATGGGAAGTTAGGCTGCCACGCCTCTCGCAAACCTCTTCACATGCCAAACTGTATTAAGGTTATAAAAGATGCTCGCATGT
>NW_005214561.1:0-210 GCF_000412655.1 Myotis brandtii
GGCCGCCACAACAGTATGAATGTCCTCATCACCACTGGACTGTGCACCGGAAAACAGGGGAAATTGTAAGTTTCACTCTGATAAAACTATGCAAAGAAGAGTAAGAAAAAGGCCAGGTCTTAAAGCATAACCATGGTGAGACGAGCTATGGCTACCTGAATTCCTGCTCCCAGGAGTCCTCTGGAAACACAGTGTTAAGGAGAGCCTGGG
>NW_005214562.1:0-210 GCF_000412655.1 Myotis brandtii
CCGGAATCGAACCCAGGACCCTTCAGTCCATGGGCCAGCGTTCTATCCACTGAGCCAAACTGGCCAGGACAAGAATGAAATTTTTTGTGTGTGTTCCCTTGGGGAACTGGGAGGGTCAATGGAGGTGGGTGTGAACAAACCGTAAAAAAAAAAAAAAAATTAAAAAAATCATATTTTTCCTCTTTGCCCACAGCAAGCAAGGAGATAAAA
>NW_005214563.1:0-210 GCF_000412655.1 Myotis brandtii
ACTTCATGTATAACTGTTAGCCTTAGTATTAGTAGTGATTGTGCCACAGGTATGATTATTTGAGAAATCATCTAATTAAAGTATTTCTCTTGCTCTGTCAGTGACAAAAAAGACAGATTATTCAATTATACTATAATTCATAAAATTTTCATCATTATAATACAAATGAACATTTAGATAGGTATATAGATCCTATTACCTGATAAAAAA
>NW_005214564.1:0-210 GCF_000412655.1 Myotis brandtii
CCTCCAGGCCACCCAGGTGTCCCCCTCCCCCTCCTCCTGGCTGCTGCAGGAGCCCCTACCCTTGGAGCTCCAGCCACCTCTGCACCCTCACAGCCCCAGCCTGGCCCCTGCGGGCTTCAGGATTGACCTCTGGCCTCCACGCCCCACCTCCCCACGCACCAGGGACAGGCTTGAGAGCCTTTGTTCAAATGCCACCCCCCCCCCCATATC
>NW_005214565.1:0-210 GCF_000412655.1 Myotis brandtii
ATAGTTATTCCTAGTTCTAATTATTGTCATTTATATCAGGAAAAGAGAGCTTTATCAGAGGTTGGGACTCCATATAACACATAAACTCATAAACATCCATATACCTTGTTAGACTCAAAGCTTTGTCACTAGCAATATTAGTATCAAAATATCAATAAAATTTCACATGGCACTAAATTTTTCTTCCTACCAAAGAAAAGAAAAGCCCAA
>NW_005214566.1:0-210 GCF_000412655.1 Myotis brandtii
ATATCACAGGCTTCAGTAGAGTAATTTGATCTAATGTAATTAGTGATGTCAAATGACAAGTAATCACGTAACAATAAAGACAATTGGCTAGGGTGTGCTAAGAACTGAGGCAGTGTCACGCCCAATTGATGTCCCTGCTAGTAAGTTCATTAGTTTTGTGACGCTGGCCTATGAGAATGCATGCTAATAGGGCAACTTCTGAGAACATTA
>NW_005214567.1:0-210 GCF_000412655.1 Myotis brandtii
TGTGCTCAGCCCTGCCGTGGGTTAATTTCTATAGTCTTCTTCTGCTCGTAGCCCTGTGGACCCCCTTCCATATTCGAGGACTACACTTACCCCAGCAGGGAGTATTTTGTGGGGCGCAATCTTCCTTTGAGACGCTAGTTCCCGCTGTGCGCATTTCACGACTGTTTCGCGCGCATTTTTCCCTTCAGCCTAGACCCCAGATCTCACCTC
>NW_005214568.1:0-210 GCF_000412655.1 Myotis brandtii
ACCAGGGGAGCTGGACAGCATGCCAGAAGAAAGTAGTGACATCCTCAGTTGTGAACCTCACTCCATTCCCCAAGGTTTTGAAGGCGAGGAGATTCTCGACGAGCCACCAGATGAAGAACCTAACTCCCCAACTCATAGCCCAGCAGTTTAACTGAGTTGCGCCCTAATAGTACTCTCAGGGACTTTATGAACTACTAGTGGCTCGTTGCA
>NW_005214569.1:0-210 GCF_000412655.1 Myotis brandtii
CAACAAATAAGCAAATAAACCCAAAGCCAGGTGTTCACAAAAATTCTGGTGGGCCCACACCAGTTGGAGTCCACAAAGAAGGTGCCCAAAAGACCCCTGGGATTAGGAAGTACAAACGTCCAGTTACACAGTAAGACACGGGGACGGGAGGTCCAGCACAGGGAATCGAGCCCGTTATATTGAAATCACCATTGTATGGTGGCCAGACAA
>NW_005214570.1:0-210 GCF_000412655.1 Myotis brandtii
TACAATGCCTGTGGCATTATAGTAGCTATGACGTTTCCATGGTTGTGACAATAAAGTTGCTATGAGGCTATAATGGCTACGATGTCACAATGCCTATGACATTTCAATGGCTATGATGTCACAATGGCTCTGACATTAAAATTGCTATTACAATGGATATGATTTTAAAATGGTATGACTTCACAATGGCTATGATGTTACAATGGCTAT
>NW_005214571.1:0-210 GCF_000412655.1 Myotis brandtii
AAAAAAAAAAGTTGTTTTAGATTTTACATACAAGTGCTGTCATGCAGTATTTGTCTTTCTGGCTTATTTCACTTAGCATACTTTCTTCCTGGTTCATCTAGGTTGTTGAAAATGACAGGATTTCCTTATTTTTTAAGACTGAATAATATTCCTTTGTATTTTCATGCCACATTTCTATGTTTACTTATTTATTTATTTTTCTTGTATTCT
>NW_005214572.1:0-210 GCF_000412655.1 Myotis brandtii
GGCACTGGAGGGACACTGGGGTGGAGAGGGGCTCTGGTGTGCTTCTCTGACTGGATCCTGAAATGTGCATTGTTTTTCTACCCCAGGCTCTTGAACTGTTGGGAGATTCAACAGTCTTAGGCTTCTGTAATGCAGTGGTTTTCCTAGGACATGGCTCCTGCCAGACACGGTGCCCATCAGTGCCCATTAGCAAGCAGTCTCCCCCACCAA
>NW_005214573.1:0-210 GCF_000412655.1 Myotis brandtii
AAATGAGTCAGGCCATGGAGAGTGTCAGTGGGAAGAGCCCACCATGACATCCCACTCCTTATCCCAGCATCAGGGTTTGACAAGTGGAAACCCAGAGGCTCAAAAAGGTCAGTTGAAACATCCCTTCGGGACCCATGACTCAGGAAATGTGGTATCCAGGGTAAGTATGGCCAGGAAGCCTAATAACCTCAATGATACCCTTTGTGTCAG
>NW_005214574.1:0-210 GCF_000412655.1 Myotis brandtii
CCTCTCCTCTTTCCTTCCAAAGACTCAAGTCCCAAATGTTTCTTAGTCCTACCTCTTAAGAGAGAGTGACCTTGGCAAGTCACTTAGCCCATCTGGTCCCACTCTCCACACATCAGGCAAGAGCTGCGGTATCCGGTCCAGAAAGAGCCCTCCAGCTCTCAGCAGCCTGTGACTCAGTGTCAGCTCGATTACCTCCGCATGCGGAGTGGG
>NW_005214575.1:0-210 GCF_000412655.1 Myotis brandtii
TGGGAGCAGAAGGGCCTGGAAGCCAGGACCTACCTGATACCGAATTCTCTCTCTGTTCTGTCCCACAGACCAGCTCCGGTCACACAAGAAGACTCATGAAGTGATGGCTGAACTCATATTCATCCCAAGGGGCCCCTGATGGGCAAAGGCTAGAACAGAACAGGGGCCCTGAACCAGCTGCAGATGCTCCAGCTGCAGATGCGAGTGTGC
>NW_005214576.1:0-210 GCF_000412655.1 Myotis brandtii
CCTACAAGATTTGCTAATTGTAAGTAAATATAAGGGAAAAATAGAATGTTTCTTCCATAGGTTCCTATATTGGCCAATTGTGAGAAAAATGGCAAAAGGAAAAGGTGTAAAGTAAAACAGTTGGGGGTAATCTGTTTTGGATATGAAGAGAGAAGAAAAAAAATGGAAGCGACAAGAGATGGGGAGAAAAGGGAATGGTATTTTAAGGAC
>NW_005214577.1:0-210 GCF_000412655.1 Myotis brandtii
GGGGCAGGGTGTGTCTGCTTCCCCAAACATCTAAAGCCACCTCTGAGATTATCTACTCAAAGCAAACACACAGGTCAATGAAGATTTGTGTACTCATGCTATGCAGGTCTGGAACAAGCCAGGTCATCTAGCTCCTGCCTTCCCACGACAGTCCCTTCGTTAAACACCTGCTATATGGAAATTCTAAGCAACTACTGCTCTTCACTTGTT
>NW_005214578.1:0-210 GCF_000412655.1 Myotis brandtii
GCCCCGAATCAGACAACAGGTTTTAGGAGTCTTGAGGCAAAGAGCAAAAGGATGGGTTTGGGTTTGGACAGGTAGAGGACGGGAATACTGACTCTGTTTGGTTGAAGAAGACGAGAGGTGAGGTCCACCTACAGAATCCTACGAGGGCTGGCTTCCAGGATCTGGGTGAAGAGGAAGTGAACTCTTTGTCCCCTGGTTTTTCAAGAATTA
>NW_005214579.1:0-210 GCF_000412655.1 Myotis brandtii
TATGCTAAAAACACTTTATTGAGACCTTATTATATAATTGTCCTATTTTTGCTAATATAAGAATACAAATGTTTTGTTCTTAATACATTATTTTTTTTAAATCTAAAGATTTTAAAGGTCAACAGAACTTTCCAAGTAAATACAGCATATCAGTTATTATTAATCATAGTAGAAATCAAACTATAAAGTACTGAGGGTAAGAAAAATGAC
>NW_005214580.1:0-210 GCF_000412655.1 Myotis brandtii
CTTTTATAGTAGGTAAGCCACCCTGATAAATTTCAAGCGACCTGCCTTGATACACAGAGAAGAGAATGGTCAGCATGTCCTTTTCCTCCCCATACGTCCATGTTTCAGCTGAGTATCGGACATGAATCGTGATGAGCTCTCATTGTTGTTCAAAAAAGAACAAAGACTGCAATGTTGACAAAAATGTGCTAAGTGTAAATAATACAATAT
>NW_005214581.1:0-210 GCF_000412655.1 Myotis brandtii
GTGTGTGTGTGTGTGAGTGTGGGGAGGGCAGGGCTGGTCTGGGGGGTGAACTAGGACACCAGCGCCTCTAGCAGCACACGTGTCAGGTTCACGGCCCCTGGGCGCCCACCCGGCATCACGGCCCAGCTGAGGCCTGCTCCATGTGTCGAGTGCATGTTCCTTTGTTTAAACACGGCCAAATTTTTGGCACAGACGGGATTTCACATGGGG
>NW_005214582.1:0-210 GCF_000412655.1 Myotis brandtii
GGCCAGCATCATCGGTGCATCACCTGCACATTTGTTAGAAATGCATGTTCTTGAACCTACCTTGGAGCTACTGAGTCAGAGACTGCGGAGGTGAGCCCAGCGGTTCGTGTTTTACCAAGCCCTCCAGGCGAGTCCCATGCCACTCATGCTTGGGAGCCACTGAGACAGAACGACTCACCAAGGCAGCTCTTCTTGGTCAGAGGACCGCCC
>NW_005214583.1:0-210 GCF_000412655.1 Myotis brandtii
CGCGGGCCGTAGTTTGCCCACGGCTGCCCTAGGACCTAGGTCTTCTGCTTGACTGTCTGTTTCATTCTGTCCTGAGCCACTCACTTGGCTGCTAGCCCCAGCCTAGATCTCTTGGTTCCTCTGAATGAAATACATCTATATTCTCAATGGGGCACAGCTGTGAATTCTCCCTAACATCCTATATAATAAAGAGCTAATATGCTAATCAGA
>NW_005214584.1:0-210 GCF_000412655.1 Myotis brandtii
GGAGAGTTACCAAGGGTGGAGGCTGTGGTCAGCTTGGTAGAATTTCCTCTGTGGGTAACTCCAGGCCTAGGTCGGAGCCCCGATCCCTCTTTCTCCGTTTCACTCCATGTATCTGTAAGTGGCCTTACTCTTAGAATTGCAGCTTATTCATTTGGACATTCTTCAATCAACTTTAAGAAACGTTGGGAACGTGCTGGGATAATGCTCACT
>NW_005214585.1:0-210 GCF_000412655.1 Myotis brandtii
ATCTATATCTATATCTATATCTATATCTATATTTTAGTATAAAATATATTAACACCTTGCTGCCTGGTCATGAGATAACTCATGTTTCCATGTCCAAACCTTGCTGGCCCGTCCGGAGACAATTCATGTCTGCACTTACATTAAATTACGTAATTTTAAAACTCTACATTGTTGCCCGGCCAGTATGGCTCAGTGGTTGAGCATCAACCT
>NW_005214586.1:0-210 GCF_000412655.1 Myotis brandtii
GACCACTGGTTGGTGACCGCTGCTCTAAAGTAGGTTTTGTCAACCACTTGGGGCCCAGGCCTGGCTCAACAAACTTCTCCTGGATACCCAGGCTCTGCCTCTGCCTGCCTTTGTATGCTATCCAGCTGTCAATCTTAATCACTCAAAATTCTGTTTCTGATAGGGTTTTAGATGGGGAGGTGCTGTTTAGTTTTTAGGGAATATGGTGCA
>NW_005214587.1:0-210 GCF_000412655.1 Myotis brandtii
AAATTAGTTCCTTAATCTATATTGATTCCCTGCTTGGAACTCTTCCAGCTTGTACGTGAGTGTGCGTGTGCATGTGTGTATGTGTTTTGCAATACGTGTTACTGTTTTACTATTTGGTTGTGTATTCTTCCATAGTATCCTATGTTTATGAGGAGTTTCTAATGCATGGTTTAAATATCTAACCAAGCAACAAACAAACCTACTAAGATT
>NW_005214588.1:0-210 GCF_000412655.1 Myotis brandtii
ATTCTAAAAATCTCTCAGATTTTGTGTTAAAACAAAACCAAACCCTTCTAAGATTAAATTCCATGTAGCAGGTACAAGACTAATTAGGCAGTCACCAAAATGTTAATAATAGGTGACTCTGGGTGATTAAATTATTTATAATTTTATTATCATTTCTTTTTTATATATTTTTGTTTAGTATGTCATGCTTTTATAATTAGAAAATGGAAT
>NW_005214589.1:0-210 GCF_000412655.1 Myotis brandtii
AAGGATCACTTATCCAGATGTTTGTCATCTCAAGAACTAAGGCTGTGAAAGTACCCCGGCAATGATTTCGTGGTAGTATGCATTAATCTTTGCAGCGGTCAGATGCTGAAATAAGGAAACAAGTGACTACAGCCTTTGGCCCAAGTGCACACGTCTCTGATAACTGTCAGTGTCCACGGCTGTAATTGGTGGCACTCTTAACACTAGCTT
>NW_005214590.1:0-210 GCF_000412655.1 Myotis brandtii
GCCACAGGCTTGGAGTGGGCGGGGTCCCAGGGATGCCCGCCATGTTGCCCCAACGATGCGGCAGGCAGGCATCCCACCCCACCCCCAGCTGCTCAGCGCCTGCATGTGCGCGTGCTACCCACGGACCCACCATCTTTGTTGGGGTAATTTGCATGCTCACTCCTGCTTGGCTTTGGGCATTGCGGAGGGATGGTCAATTTACATATTTGT
>NW_005214591.1:0-210 GCF_000412655.1 Myotis brandtii
CTCGGAGCGGCTGCTGCTCAAATTCACACAAACGTTTCGCTCTTTTGCCAAAACCTGTGTCCGTGAGGCTTGTTCCCCGGAGGAGGCGCCTTCCCGAGAAGTACAGAGACTCGGAGGGCTCCCTGCCCGGCGGGCTCCCGGGGAGGCCAACCTTGGGGGGCCAGCCTTTAAGGAGCCTCGAATCCGGCCACCTCATTCATGTGATGTGCA
>NW_005214592.1:0-210 GCF_000412655.1 Myotis brandtii
AGCTCACCTACTACCTGCAGTCAATCAACAGTCTCAACGACATGGTGGCTGAGAGGTGGGAGTCCAGCTTCTGCGACACTGTCCGACTATTCCAGAAATCTAACAGCAAAATCAAAATATACCCTTACACGTCCTCCTCGCTGAGGGAAGACTTCCAGAAGACCAGCCGCGTGTCAGAACGTTACCTGGTCACCAGCCTGATCCTGGTGG
>NW_005214593.1:0-210 GCF_000412655.1 Myotis brandtii
AGCTCACCTACTACCTGCAGTCAATCAACAGTCTCAATGACATGGTGGCTGAGAGGTCAAAGTCCATCTTCTGCGACACTGTCCGACTATTCCAGAAATCCAACAGCAAAATCAAAATATACCCTTACATGTCCTCCTCGCTGAGGGAAGACTTCCAGAAGACCAGCTGCATATCAGAACGTTACCTGGTCACCAGCCTGATCCTGGTGG
>NW_005214594.1:0-210 GCF_000412655.1 Myotis brandtii
GGGAAAGGAGAGGGGGAAGAGAAAGAAGAGCAGCAAGAGAAAACAGAGCTCATATTTTTAGCAAATTCCAATAATTCCTACGGATTTTGTCTTGCCTATTAAAAAAATACACACCAAAAAACCATGAGTTTTTGAGAAAAATTTATTTAAAAAACACGAAAATAGAGTTAGGCATGATTAGACAGAATTCAGATAGAATAAGGTCAATTA
>NW_005214595.1:0-210 GCF_000412655.1 Myotis brandtii
AGACTGAAATAGACTCCAGTAGATGATAGTGCGTGATGTAAAATTTGCTTGAGTTCCAAGAACAAGGCTTCCAAGAATTTCTCCCTGTGCAAGCTCCTGCGGCCAGTGTGAGTTCACATTCCTGCACCTATTGGCAGAAAAGCTTCAAGTACAGACTTTTCTTCAGGATGAAAAAGGATCAGTGGCCAGAGGGTTGGTGGGTGAGAACAA
>NW_005214596.1:0-210 GCF_000412655.1 Myotis brandtii
AAAGCATCTTCCCCTGGCAGCCCCTCCACCACCCAGCCCCGGCGGCGGCTTCCCCTGAGGACAGGTGCAGAGAAGACCCTCCAGGAAACTAGATCATACTCCCCCCACCCAGAATGGGGAGGTGATGAATGGCCATTTCCCATACCTGGCCCGTGCTACCATCCTTTCAGCAGGGAAGGGGCAGAGTTGGGAGGCCCCCAAAGAACAGCC
>NW_005214597.1:0-210 GCF_000412655.1 Myotis brandtii
CTCATGGAATACTGCCACCATGGGAGCAAGCCCAAGGGAGCCTGCTGGAGAGGCCAGGTGGAGAACTAAGGCTCTTTGGTCAACTGTCAGACATGTGAGTGAGGCCATGAGGGACTGTCCAACCCTAAAGAAGTCACCAGCTTAGTGTACCCGCATGAGAGAGCAGACAAAACCTACAGAAGAACCGTTCAGCTGATCCCAGCCCAAAAT
>NW_005214598.1:0-210 GCF_000412655.1 Myotis brandtii
CTTAGATGAACTAGGCTTCCCATGTCAAAAATGGCTGCGAATGTTTAGGGAGTTGGTGGGAGTCTTGTTAGCTAGCTGTTATTATTCACAAACATTAACTATATGTTCTGTATACGGTAATTCCATTTACAGGAAGTTAAAAAAAATTAGATGATACTGAAATGCTGTGTTTGGGAATATAATGTGTAGGTATAAAATTCAAGAAACAGA
>NW_005214599.1:0-210 GCF_000412655.1 Myotis brandtii
ATCCAGTTAATGGGGTCGGAGGTCTGCAGCTGGACACCTCCAGGCAGAGAGCGCTCTGGGAGCTGGGTGGCCCCTGCATCCGAGGCTCCTGTGTCCATGCCCCACCCCCACCAGCTTCCCGCCTGCAGACAGTGGCTCAGGGTGTTCCCCCCGCTGCACACCAGACTCAATCCGACTGGGTTCGGGGAAAGATTGGGCGGCTCTGTGTCG
>NW_005214600.1:0-210 GCF_000412655.1 Myotis brandtii
GCTTCTCTCTCTCTCCATCCCTTGGCCGGTCTAAGTCTAGTCACATTGCCTTTCACTGTGATGATGTTAATACACTGTTCGCAACCCAACTCCCTGCCATACCTGAGGCACAGCTGGAAACAGCCCCTTCCACAGCTGGCAGCCCTGTCCTATCACAGTTCAAGTTCCAATCGCGCTTCCACTTGGTGGAAAACCTCGTCTCCAATTGCA
>NW_005214601.1:0-210 GCF_000412655.1 Myotis brandtii
TGGATTTTGCTGTCAGGGCCATTCTGGTGGAGGCCACAGGAGGAGGAATGGAGCCCTTTCCTCACCTGCATGGGGCCTGGGGGAGGCTCTAGCCACCTTCTTGTATCCTGGTTACCCGTGTGCTCCATGGCCATCTTCCCTACAGGACTGTGAGCCACTTGAGGGCAGATTCACATCAATTAGCATCAGGTCTGACTCCATATAGCAAGA
>NW_005214602.1:0-210 GCF_000412655.1 Myotis brandtii
AGTAAACTCCTTGGTTAGGGACTGAATGTGCCCCCCCCCCAAGTTCATATATTGAAGCCCCTGCCCCCAATGTGACTGTATTTGAGATAGGGCCTTCTTGGAGGTAACGTTAAGCGGGGTCATAAAGGTAGAGCCTTGATCCCATAATATTAGTAGAGAGATCACAGGAGAGGGGGGTCACCAAGATGGTGACATAGGTCCCTTTTGACT
>NW_005214603.1:0-210 GCF_000412655.1 Myotis brandtii
CTGGAAGATATCAAGGGAGAGAACGACAACAATACAACCTTAGTAGGGGACTTTAACACACCACTTACATCACTGGGTAAATCCTATAGTCAAAAAATTGGCAAAGAAACAGCAATCTTAAATGACACACTAGATCAAATGAACTTAATTGGCATCTTCAGAACATTTCACCTCAAAGCCACGAAATATACATTCTTCTCAAGGGCTCAT
>NW_005214604.1:0-210 GCF_000412655.1 Myotis brandtii
CTATGGGGTTTAATGTCCCTATCCAGACACTAAGCAATCAAATTCCTTCTTTTGCCTTGGCCTGCTGGCACAGTTGGTTGGAGCATCATCTTGTACACCAAAAAGGTTGTGTTTTGATTTCTAGTCAGGGCCCATACCTAGGTTGCAGGTTCAATCCTGGTCAGGGCATATATGGGAGGCAATTGATCAATGTTTCTCTCTCACATTGAT
>NW_005214605.1:0-210 GCF_000412655.1 Myotis brandtii
GGGGAGGAAAGAACCGCAGGGAGTTTGAGGCACTCCACGCAAGGAGGGCAATGGGCTTCACCAGAGGCTCAATGGGTGCGTTTTGGTGATTATTTGGAGGCAAATCACAGACACTTGACTCAGCACCCTGCATCTGGGTGATGTGACTACTGCCAATCCCTGAACAGGAAAACGGCCATATGGCCACTGCTACCCCCAGTGGATTGAACC
>NW_005214606.1:0-210 GCF_000412655.1 Myotis brandtii
AAATGCAAGTCTCTTAATGGAGTGGACCCCAAGTTCCTGAGGAACATGCGCTTTGGCAAGAAGCACAAGAAGGGCCGGAAGAAGATGCAGACCAACAACGCCACGGCCACGAGCGCACACGCCGAGGTATCAGGCCCTCGTGAAGCCCAAGGAGGTCTAGCCCAAGATCCCACAGGGCAGCCGCCAGCCGTAAGTTCAATCAACTTGCCG
>NW_005214607.1:0-210 GCF_000412655.1 Myotis brandtii
GAATCTTTTTTAGCTCTTCACTGTGAGAATTTGGTGGAGTTCCTAAAGATAAAACCCACAAAAGTATGAGAGCATCCTTAGACCGTGGTCCAAGGATTTTCTCACTCTCATGGTAGTTCACACCCAGCTTCCAGCAATGTCTGAACTGCCATTTCTGTGTCCCTACCAGCTTCTAGTTCTAGCAGCTTTTACTCTGGGTCAGCAGATCTT
>NW_005214608.1:0-210 GCF_000412655.1 Myotis brandtii
AACCTCCCACCCCGGGTCCTCTTAAACTCTCCCCCAAACTCCCCCACTATCCCTCCTGGGCCAGCGCAGTCCTCTCTACCGCGGTCTCCCGGCGCCGTCCACGGCCTGTTCTCCCTCGCAGCCACCAGGAGGCGTTCGTGAGCAGCGGAGTCAGATTTGGTCCTCGGACTCCACAGCCTGTCCTCCCGGCAGTAGCCACCAGAGGATGCG
>NW_005214609.1:0-210 GCF_000412655.1 Myotis brandtii
TGACCTTGGGAGCCAAGGACAGGGGCCTGAGCTGGCTTCCTCTCTGCCCCTCGGCCCAGACCCCCTAGCTCCTGAGAATCATCACAAAGACCAGGCCAACACACAAGGCTGCAGGGCAGCGTGGGGGGATCACCAATGGACAGCACGGGCCAGCCAGTCCAACCCCGTCCTGGTCATGCAGCTCAGAGAAGTGACCTCCCAGTGCATGTG
>NW_005214610.1:0-210 GCF_000412655.1 Myotis brandtii
TAGTGTCTAGAAAAGCAAGATAAGAAAAAAGTAGATTAAAAAAAAGAGAGAGACAAAATCTTATAAGTTGCTATGAATGGATGTGGTGAAGAAATGAAGGAGAAAATGGTCAACCAACTGTGTGTGGTAGTGTGTGTACATGGACATACAACAGGCAGGGGTTGGGGTATAAGTTGATGAGTCAACATGAGTTGCACCAACCAGGAGACC
>NW_005214611.1:0-210 GCF_000412655.1 Myotis brandtii
ATAGCAATAAATTAACCACAGTTTATTCAGGTATTTTTGCCATTTATTAACCAATTATTTATTATACTTGGCATTTTATCATTCTGAATAGAATGGTAAGTTGAACTAAAACACTGATTTTTTAGAGTCTGGTAGTAATTTCTTGAGTTGGGACTAGGGTGTCTTTCTTGAGGCTCTTTCTCATAAATGATATCCACTTGGTAAAACTGC
>NW_005214612.1:0-210 GCF_000412655.1 Myotis brandtii
ACTCCATGGTGTTATGTTAGTTTTTAAATATTTTTTTTAAATGAGAGTATTTTAGTGAAGTTAGTCCAGGAAAACAGACTGACGGACTTGCATGCAGACAGTTCATTTGGGGTGCCCAAAAGATGATTAATACCTGCGAGGAAGTGACGGAAGCAGGATTCTCAGAGAAAATTAACTCAGATATGATCACAATAAAGATCATAACCAACA
>NW_005214613.1:0-210 GCF_000412655.1 Myotis brandtii
AAATTAGGGTCTGATTTTAGTATCAGGGCCAGGTTTCAATTACATTAGGGTTTGTTCCAGCTTCCCCTCACGCTAGCAAGCATGTCCCCAACTTTGAAGCAAATGTTGATTTTGCTGTCTTTAAAGAGATTCTTGGATCCAGATGCCAGCCTACAAGTGGGGAACTTTTACTGAGAAAAGTCTGAGAAAGTGTTCAGGCAGCCAGGCCCC
>NW_005214614.1:0-210 GCF_000412655.1 Myotis brandtii
AAAAAAATGGGTTAAAAAATGGGTTATTTGTGTTCTTATAATGAGAGTTCCTTCTATATTCTGAATGCAAGCCCTTTTCAGATACAAGCTTCACAAATATTTCCCCCTAATCTATGCCTTATCTTTCCACTCAGTCTCTTACCTATGCTTTTCGCAGATAGAAGTTTTAAATTTTGAAGTCCAGTTTATTAGATTTTCACTTATGGATCA
>NW_005214615.1:0-210 GCF_000412655.1 Myotis brandtii
ATTGTCCTCAAACACTCATGTCTGTTTGCACAGAGAGTGGCACCGAGGTTAAAAACACACGAAGGAAGTCACACATTAATGCTGATTTTTTTTTTAAAGGAAGTCCCATGTTCCAAAGTACAAATCTGTGAAATAGAATCACTGACGGCTCGAGGGAAGTGGATGCACATGATAAAAATATTTTAAAAATATTTTTATTGATTTCAGAGA
>NW_005214616.1:0-210 GCF_000412655.1 Myotis brandtii
AAAAAAAAGGAGAGTGCAGGTAAACCACTTGTCATATAAATCAGGAGTTACTCTGGATGCCACACACAGATCATTCACTTCTGAAGATGCAGGATACAGGGAGGTGTAGGGAGCGCTGAGTTGTTAGGAAGCGGATGCAGCTGAATCTTCCATTGCCAGATTCAGGGCTTCATCCTACTAAATGTAGATGCAATACATGTAGTAGGTACA
>NW_005214617.1:0-210 GCF_000412655.1 Myotis brandtii
TTCGTGCATGGTTAGGTCCCCAGGGCTGGCCTGTGCCCAGGGCCATCTTCCCTGGCTGCCAGCAGCCGGCTCCACCCCCTCCCCCCAGTTCCCAGTTTGCCATTGGGCAATCGGGGCCTGACAGCCGGGAGGGAGGGACTGAGAGGCCGGCCAGTCCCGCCTGCCTGTGGCCCTGCCCCTGCCGTGGGCTGCCCTCTGTGTGTGGGTGAC
>NW_005214618.1:0-210 GCF_000412655.1 Myotis brandtii
TTAGAGAGAGTGGAAGGGAAGGGGAGAGACAGAGAAACAAGGAAGTGAGAGAGACATCAACTGGTTGCCTCCCCCACGCCCCTGACCCAGGCCGTGCCCTTGACTGGAATCGAACCCGAAACCCTTCAGGCCAGGCCGATGCTCTAACCATTGGGAAAGCGGGTAGGGATCTTTTTCTTTCTTTCTTTCAAGCACTGGCATGAAGTGGAA
>NW_005214619.1:0-210 GCF_000412655.1 Myotis brandtii
AAATCAATCCCATGGCATATCAAGCCAAGCAAATTAGCCTTGGGAGACAAGTACAGCTTTCCACATTTACTGAAACTTACGAGTTTGAAACCTGACACATAAAAACACAGACTTATGCTCTTAATACTTTAAAATTTTAAAACAGCTCTGTTGAGGTAGAACGGACATATAATAGCTGTGCATATTTAAAGTGAACAATTTAGTAAGTTT
>NW_005214620.1:0-210 GCF_000412655.1 Myotis brandtii
TCAGACTGGAGAGTGCAAAACACGGATGCAAGGACTACGGTGCTAACAAGGACATTGCTGAAAAGGCTGATGAGAGGGGAACGGGTGTCAGGGACACCGGTTCACTCTTTCTTTTTTCCTTTCGCTTTCCCTAGTATTTACACTTTAAGTTAAATGCAGCGACATTGCACGTGGTAATTCCCAGCAAACACAGGCAATGAACTGAGCTAA
>NW_005214621.1:0-210 GCF_000412655.1 Myotis brandtii
TTGATAAAATTGGGTTTCTGACTCTTCAACATGGGCACTATGCCTTGAATTGTGGTTCTATGATAAAATCACCAGGGCAAAATGCCTTGGATGCAAGCCATCTATCACTTCCTGCTTCTCAATACAAAACTAATATGCACCACCCTCTTGCCTTCCTCTAATTAACTAACTCAATCAAGGTAGACATGTTCTGGTAACTGGACCTACATA
>NW_005214622.1:0-210 GCF_000412655.1 Myotis brandtii
ATATATTGAGAAGTGATGATATTCCAGGACAATTTGAGCATAGCCCTCTTTTAGAGGTGGCTTAAGTTTGTGGGCAGGAAGCAATAGATGATTGGGATGATCACTTGGTATCATTTTAATACCTTTGTCTTGTGTTGTGGTTTCTAGGTGTTCAAGAATTATGAAGTACCTACATTGAGAGGACCCTGTGATCTTAACTTGGGATCTAAC
>NW_005214623.1:0-210 GCF_000412655.1 Myotis brandtii
GGAGTGCGATTCGTGTGCACAGGAGGTGGTTAAAGGAGAAAGAACGATGCTCCATGTGTGTCCATTGGAGCAAACAGATGTCGTTCGGGGAACACGTGCTCCTCTGGGGGCCGCGGTGGGTTTGTCTGTGACACGTCCGCGGTGTTACCTGGAGGCCCCGGGGCACCGGCCGCAGTCAGCAGGAGCCGGTCTGTGTTCACTGGAGAGGGA
>NW_005214624.1:0-210 GCF_000412655.1 Myotis brandtii
ATGCTCTATCCACTGAGCCAAACCAGTTAAGGCAGGGCTGAGCAGATTTTAGATAACATAATCTAGGTTTAACAAGATTTCTGGTAAAAATGTAATCTTTCTCATCTCATCTGTTTTGAACAGCTGCTCATTTCTTTTGAACAAGGAGAGTGAACTGAGAGCCATCTATAGAGATCTGAACAAAAGTGATTGTGAGTAGTTGGTAGGGAT
>NW_005214625.1:0-210 GCF_000412655.1 Myotis brandtii
GCCAGGAAACTCACTGTTCTGAAAGGCAGCCCATGCATTTGATGTTTTTTAGTTGTTGAAAAAATTTTTTTTAATATATTTTACATTTGTCACCTTGTACTTTTCAACTGTTGGCCTTAGTCTGCTTTTTGGAGCTCCACAGAATGATTCTCCTCCCCCATTCGCAGTAGCCATTTTAATAGAGTTCCTAAAACTAACTGGTATGTTTTC
>NW_005214626.1:0-210 GCF_000412655.1 Myotis brandtii
ACTCCATTGATTCCTGTGGAGTGGAGGAAAGATAGGGGAAATGGAAGTAATGGAGAGAAATGTAATGGCTGATTTGGGGCGAGTTTGACTGTGCCCAGGCGTAGGCAGCGAAGGGTTAACGACGCACTGTCGGAGCCCGTTCCCTCCCTGCCCTTCCACCTGTAACACAGGACTTTCCTCCCTTGTGTTCGGTCCAGAATGAGAGCTGGA
>NW_005214627.1:0-210 GCF_000412655.1 Myotis brandtii
CCCGCCATGCCAAGTCAGTGACTGCCAGCCCTGGGCATGAGTAAAACTTAAAATTTGAGGAAAGATAGTTGGATCCTACTGTAGCTAGGGACTAATTAGGACACCCCAATCCAAGGTACCTAGTGGCCTTGGGCAGGTATAAAAGTTGGACAGGCTCAGAGCATCCCATTATGCTTGGCACTGCCACACTTCAGAAGCTCCGGTGAACTT
>NW_005214628.1:0-210 GCF_000412655.1 Myotis brandtii
AACCTCATCCAACCTGATAAGATTAGAACAAAAAGGTACATGAAGAATGAATTTATTCTCGGGGGCTGGAACAGCCATCTTCTCCTGCCCCTTAGACACTCCTGTTTCTCGGGCCTTAGGACTCAGACTGGGATTTATGTCATTGGCTACCTTCAAGGTAGCACAGGAATCACACCACCAGCTTTCCTGGGCCTCGAGCTTACACATGGC
>NW_005214629.1:0-210 GCF_000412655.1 Myotis brandtii
AGAAGGGGGACTGTAGACTGTCTTGATAGAAAGAAGGGTGCCCAGCAGAGCAGTGCACGGCTGGGCCGGCTGCCTGGAGAGATGGGTGGGAACTGAAGCGGGACCACCACGGGCACCTGGAGAGGATGCGGCCTCCCGATGAGGCCTCTCGGTGCCCAGCACACGGAGGTGGGCCTCCGACAAGCACCACCTGGGAGCTCGTCAGAAGGG
>NW_005214630.1:0-210 GCF_000412655.1 Myotis brandtii
AGTGCAAAAAGAGGGCCATGACTGATGAAAACCCTGGCACCTTCTCCAGCTGTAAAACTATAGCCTCTCAGCAGAGTCCTGAAACCCCACCAGTTCTAAACTGGGAACTCAAGGGCCCGGGATTGCTAGGGCAGCAAATTCATGATGCTCAGGTGAGACAGACTGTGTACATCAGGAGAGTTTTTAAGCTATGCTGAACTGAGTCATGGG
>NW_005214631.1:0-210 GCF_000412655.1 Myotis brandtii
CACTTCTGCCTCCTGTCATCTTTGTTGTGGAATCCAGTTTGAAGGAGCAGCTCTTATCAGGGGCATTGCCAGAACCACACACCTGGCCTCACTTTTATTGGTCATTGTGAGCCTCGTGACCAAGACTAACATCAGTGGAAAGCAATATATTTTGCCTTCCAAGGAAGGGCACAGCAAATATTGTGAATAATAATAGATGTGCCACAACTT
>NW_005214632.1:0-210 GCF_000412655.1 Myotis brandtii
CAAAATAGTTTATTAATTGGTTTTCTTACGGATGAGAAGTATAGGTAAATGTAGTATATCCATAAGAAATAAAATATTTTTCAAGTTTATCTTATTTCTACACAGTGCTTTACAGCATATAAAGTGAAAAAAGATGACTACAAATAAGTGTAAAAAGATGGTTAACAGAAAAAATTTTAAAAATTATATTTATCAAAATATGCTACATTT
>NW_005214633.1:0-210 GCF_000412655.1 Myotis brandtii
CACACACAAATAAAGAGCAGAAAATAGTATTATGGGACTGACTAGGAAATTATAGATATAGTTACAAAGAGTACTTCATAAGTGAAAACACTAATTTTAACAATCTTTGCTACAAAATTTCTGAAAAATATAAGGATTTTTTTTCAGAAGAAGCCTGACCAACATTTGGCATTTTCCAAACTACTAACTTAAATTATTATTATAAATTTT
>NW_005214634.1:0-210 GCF_000412655.1 Myotis brandtii
GCCCCCTACTGGGGACAAGCCTGCAACCCCCTGTTGGTGCAGAGGAGGCTGCCCAGCCGGCCGAGCCACACCGGCCAGGGCAGTGTAATCAGTTTTAGGACCTTCCCATCACTCCCACGAGAAACCTTGTAGCCATTAGCAGACACTCCCCTCTCCTCGCTCGCAGCCCCTGGGCACCTTCCGTCTGCTTTCTGTCTGTAGGTTTGCCTG
>NW_005214635.1:0-210 GCF_000412655.1 Myotis brandtii
CTGGGGTGACACCCAGGGCAGCATCTCACTCACTGGGTTGGGCAATGGGGTCCCCCACACACATCTCTCTCCCCTTGGCCTCGCTTCATGTGACATTGGTGTGGCCCAACCTCAGGCTGCCCCTCGTCACCCAGGCTGTGCCTTAGCCGGGCACAGAGTACTCTGCTCGGGCAAGTGCCTCGGCGGCTGCGACTCATTCCTTTTCTTGTC
>NW_005214636.1:0-210 GCF_000412655.1 Myotis brandtii
ATGTAACTTTCATAGTTTTCCCACAGCTCATTTTCATGTCCATTTTGAGTTCTTTTTCTACCAGGGAGAATTTTAGAGAAATGTTTGTCCCCCAAAGCAGGAGACACTCCCCTCTTACTCCCTGCCTGGCCCCGAAGTAAAGACTATTTGGAGTGTAAGTGTGAGGTTCAGAATTCTTAAGAGGCAGAATAGTTGACAGGAATTTTTTTT
>NW_005214637.1:0-210 GCF_000412655.1 Myotis brandtii
AGGAAAGTCATTCAACCTCTATGGGTCTCATATGGATACTTTGCATGAAATTCAAATAACCCTCCTGTAGGCAGGCATCTGAGATAGCTGATATCTTAGGGTGTCTTTCAGCTCTAAGATCTATATTTCTATGGTTCTAAGTTGGAATGTAATTTTATATACATTCCTATAATACTCAGACTTATATAATTTTGAGGTTCCCTCAGAAAA
>NW_005214638.1:0-210 GCF_000412655.1 Myotis brandtii
CCTGGCCATCCCTTAGCCTCTCTTTCACAGCAAACATGTGTCAGAATAATCTGTTTATACACCATTCAGGGGCTGCTGGTCAACCCTGGCAAGGTGGTACCTCGTGTGAGCAGCCCCAGCAAGCAGGAATATGAGAGAATAGGCCCAGGGGGTGAGGAGACTGACAGGGAGCTGGGGGACCTTCATCACAGATGGAGGCGATGCTTCCTG
>NW_005214639.1:0-210 GCF_000412655.1 Myotis brandtii
TTCCTTCTTCTTTGCTCGTCTGTGTTGTCTAATCTTACCAAAGTGATGCAGAATTTTTGTGTAAACAAAAAGAAAGAACTTCTTCCAAAATTAAGTCAAGCTCAAAGGCAAATCGGGAGGGCTGAACACTGGGGAAGGTTTGGGGTGAAGGGAGGAGTACACCTGCCTCCTTTTTTTAAAAAAAAAAAAAAAATTTTATTTTTATTTTTT
>NW_005214640.1:0-210 GCF_000412655.1 Myotis brandtii
CCGCCCTCCCCGTTACCCCCTGCACCGCGGCCCCGGGGCAGCTCCTGTTCTCGAAGCCTCTAGGTTGATGGGGATGTCCTGATTCGCCCTCCCTGGCAGTTGGCTCCTCTTGGCACATCATTCTCATTCCAGAGGGAGTGGCTAGGGAGGCACAGGGCCAGCCGCACGACCCAAGGCAGAGAGGGCTTTTTGAAAAGGATAGAAAGCGGA
>NW_005214641.1:0-210 GCF_000412655.1 Myotis brandtii
GCTCCCCCACGCGGGAGCTCAGATGTGCCCGTGACCCCACTAGAGCCTGGCAGACCCCAGACCAGGCCACCCTGGGGTGTCCACGCAAGAAACAGGACCCGTCCCCTCCACACACAAAACCCAACCTCACAGCCGAGAGCCGGGTTCTCACCGCCTGGGAGCACTGTGGGCGTCGCACCTGGGCGATGGGGTGTTACAACATGTAGGGGT
>NW_005214642.1:0-210 GCF_000412655.1 Myotis brandtii
CACATCAATGTCTCTCTATCTCTCTTCCCCTCCCCTCCCTCTCTCTCTCTCCAATCAATAAAAACACATCCTGGGGTGAGGATTTTTTAAAAATCTTGGAATCTATTCTGCCTTGCAAAATAGATGCCTCTGTATCCTGGTCTATATGAACCTTCTTTTTTTTTTCTTTTTTTACCTTCTTTAGGCAATATGCATCTGTTTAAACTTTAT
>NW_005214643.1:0-210 GCF_000412655.1 Myotis brandtii
CAAACCCACAGGGAGCCCTACTGGCCCCTGTGGTCCCAGTGGCGGTGGCCCAGCTCACCCACGAGAGGCTGCGTGGGTGCGGGGCAGGCTCCTTGCGAGCGCCCAGCACCTGAGCATGGGGACTTCCCCTGCACGTGAGTTCTGGCATCCTGGGGGAGGTTAGTAAGGGGCGGGTGAGAGCAAGCTTGGCGGACACCCCACATTCTCACT
>NW_005214644.1:0-210 GCF_000412655.1 Myotis brandtii
TTACTGAAAATTCTTTGCTCCCGCGTGCCGCGGTCCCGCCTGGTGCTTACACCTGCTACCAGTGCCAGCCCTGTTTGCACCTGCTGCCAGTGCCGGAACAGCTACTCACACCCACTGCCGGCACCTGGCGCCGGTCCCGATTGCTCGCCGTCATCAGTGGGCGCAAGCAGCAACTGCTGGCCCTGTTCACCCCTGAGGGCTTCTCCACCT
>NW_005214645.1:0-210 GCF_000412655.1 Myotis brandtii
AAAGCTCGGATCGTGCCTGGTTTTGCGGGACTCCGAAGCTGGTGCTCTCTGCTGCCTCGCAGCATCTCTCTGTGCTGCAGGAAGCAGCTACAGAGGCATGGCCTGGCATTCATTTCTTCCTGCTTAGAATGAGACGTCGCTGTTTACTTTCTCAGGAAGGAAGATTAAAATCAATGTAGCTAGCCTTATTAACTTTTTAACATAGGGGGG
>NW_005214646.1:0-210 GCF_000412655.1 Myotis brandtii
CAAAAGCCCTGAGGGGCGATTGGGCCTGGCAGCTGCCGCTTGCACCCACTGACAACGCCAAGCGATCAGGCCTGGAGCTGGGTGCTGGCAGCGGGTGTGAACGGCGGCTCTGGTGCCAGCAACGGGTGGGAGTGCCAGGTGGGACCACAGCACAAGGGATCAAAGAATTTTCTGTAACCACCAGAGGCTAGCCCCAATGACAGCGACCAG
>NW_005214647.1:0-210 GCF_000412655.1 Myotis brandtii
TGGACTCTGCCTCCAGTAGGAGCTGAGCGAGCGCAGTGGGGCCTGTGGAGGGTGCTGTCGTCCCCCCATCCCCCCCATTCACCAATGAGCTCGGGTTGGTGTCTTCATCCTCCCGCCGCCGCCAGCCCCACAGAGGACCCTGACACACTCCTCCCAGAGGGGCCCGGCCCAGCGCCTCCCTGTGCCACCAGCACCCTTCGGGTCAAAGAA
>NW_005214648.1:0-210 GCF_000412655.1 Myotis brandtii
CAACCAGAGGGTAAATAGCTTAAATCACCCTACTTAGGGAGACAGATAACAAAAATTCAATTAGCGTCAATGTGCAAAACACACCCAAGGGCGGATGAAGTCAGAAGAATAAATCTCGTTTTGGCGCATCAGCATAAAGCGGATGAGCATTCTATTGAGACCCTCTCCTAAAACCTCCCTAAACTCCCAGCCTTTAAAACCCTCAAGATG
>NW_005214649.1:0-210 GCF_000412655.1 Myotis brandtii
ATGACTGACTATACCCTAGGTTTTATCATACTCTTTAGTACCCAACCCTCTGATCATGGGCCAAGAGCTTTCCGACTCTGATTAGTATGCATTTTCTTTTTCCCCTCAATATATTTATCTTTTTCTACCTTCTTTTTGGTCCTTATCCGAATATTATGGTTCATCACTTCAATCAGCCTCTGCCTCTATTCTTAGTCTCTGGCCCCATTG
>NW_005214650.1:0-210 GCF_000412655.1 Myotis brandtii
CACACGCCTGACGGAGTCCACGGAACAGGCGACAAAACATGCCCAACAGGCAGCTCACGTGTCTCCATTGCTCAGCGAGTCACAGGGAAACGTGTCCATCACTTTAGCTGAAGGCAGTGGCAGGGCCTGAAGGTGCAGGCACTGTAACCAGCCCCCCAGTTAGCTCAGTGTCGCCCATGAAACGGAACCCGGACACCAATGTGGCAGCCA
>NW_005214651.1:0-210 GCF_000412655.1 Myotis brandtii
CCCTGTGTTCTGAGGTGGAGGATCCTCTCCTTCACAGGATCATCCTGTGGACCCACTGTTGGCAGGGCCCGGTCTCCTCCCCTCTCCACTGTGAACTAAACTCCTTACCCCAATGGCCTTACCCCCTGTGAGGCCTGGGGGAAATGAGGGAGAGCCCTATCTCATCACCCTGCTGGGGACGGGCTTCTAGAGCTACATCAGGAGCAGTGT
>NW_005214652.1:0-210 GCF_000412655.1 Myotis brandtii
ACTTGAGTCTTTTATAGCTCAGAATAGTCTATCTTGGGAAATGTTTCATGTGCAGTTGAAAAAAATTGTATTATGCTCTTATTGAGTGCAATGTTCTAAAAGTGTCCTAATATATAGCCTTACACTAGGTTCAGTTGACTGATAGAGTTGTTATTTCTTCTTGTGAATTGATACTTTTATCATTATGAAATGACCCTGGCATTTTTTTTT
>NW_005214653.1:0-210 GCF_000412655.1 Myotis brandtii
TTTTATCTTCCTTGTGGGTATTGAGAGGTAATGTGATGAGATCCTAATAACTTAAGCTGATCATATAGGCAGGCCAGCAATAGCTTTTCAGGCCATTAAAAAGGACTGCATTTCATTCTGGAGTCATTTAGATTGCTCACTAAAATTCATAAGGGGGACACTAATGAATAAATGGAGTACTTGCCTATTTGTGCAGCAAGTTCTAGAGTG
>NW_005214654.1:0-210 GCF_000412655.1 Myotis brandtii
AACATTGGTTATTTAATGTTTTGTTAATGGCATAGGTGGTTTTGTTAATCACATAAGTGTTTACTGCTGTCTCACCAGAAGGGGATTGTTGTTCCCAACGTTCCGAATTTTTGCTGACGCTCATATTTTCCAACTGACACGTTTTGGGTATGAAATCTGAGTTTTGTTCTTAAGAGCAGGGGTGAGCAGTATGTGATTTGTCAGCCTGGC
>NW_005214655.1:0-210 GCF_000412655.1 Myotis brandtii
CTAAGTGAGGTTCATAGAAGTACATTTGGTCTGGAAAGATCTTCATAACCCTTCCACTGGAATAGATAAGAAAGAGAACACAGTATGACAAGACAGAAGGCAGAGCTTTAGAGAGAAGTCCTATTTTTCTTTTTCCATTTTATAAGTTCTCATCACCATTTTTCAAAGTCACATTTTTTTTTGTTAATGAGTGTTGTAAGATATTTATCA
>NW_005214656.1:0-210 GCF_000412655.1 Myotis brandtii
CTATGGGTTCAGAATTGGAGAGGGTTTGTCTGGGTGGAAATTGGTGCAGCAAGGAACAGTTCTGCCCCAGAGCCTCTGGAGGGAGCACAGAGACATGGATTTCAGTCCAGTGATACTGATGTAGACCTCTGGCCTCCAGAATTAAAAAAAAAAATTACATTTCCAATGCTCCCCCAGGTCCTGTGACTAGTCTAGGATCCCTCAGGTGAT
>NW_005214657.1:0-210 GCF_000412655.1 Myotis brandtii
CACCTGCCCCCCAGGCCTGGACGGCGCCCGGTCCCTGTTTTGAGCCAATAACTGATTGGCTGGCTCCCTTTTGCTGAAGCACCTGCTTCCACAGCCTCCATCCCTGCAGGACTAGGACCTCTTTTCATTCACCAGTTCTTCCTAAGGTTGAAATCCCTCCTGTTCCTGAGCCGCCCGATGACCGGTCCCTGCTCTCTGCACCCGGATCCT
>NW_005214658.1:0-210 GCF_000412655.1 Myotis brandtii
TCCTCCTGCTTCCCAGGTCATTGATGAATCTTTCCCGGGTCAGGCATTTTACAGTTTGGGGCTCTGAGTGCAGATTTCTAAAGAGGATCCATGTGAGTCAGGACTCTTTGACGACAAAAACTTGTATCAAATTCCCTTACGTAATAAAGGGTGGCATTGGATTACATAACTGGCCTTCCAAGGAGTGAGAGGAAGAGAGGGCTGCCTTCA
>NW_005214659.1:0-210 GCF_000412655.1 Myotis brandtii
CCCCTGACTAAATAGTCAGGTATTGCATGTTTTATTAAAAACTCTTGTGGCACACGGGTTGAAAATTGCTGGCATAGAGAAGTGAGTTGGGGCAGGTTGTGTAGGACCTTAACTCCAGGGTGAGGGGTGGAATGGGATTAAGAGGCAACAGGAAGCCATCATCCCAGCTCTCTTCTGGACCTGTGGAAGTCCAGGGTGCTGGATGTGAGA
>NW_005214660.1:0-210 GCF_000412655.1 Myotis brandtii
TCATCCCTCACAGTAACATCATCATCATCTTCTTCTCCATTTTGCAGATGAGGAAACTGAGACCCAGGGGGGCTGAGTAATGTTCCCAGGGCCACACAGCTAGAAAGTGACAGCAGTGAGCTTAAATATGGCTGATTCCAAAAGAGGATGCTCTTTCTTCTATATTCTACAAGAAAATTAGGGATGCATCGACGAAGAAGCTAGACCAGC
>NW_005214661.1:0-210 GCF_000412655.1 Myotis brandtii
GATTTCTGCCTATGTAATGGGTTAGAATTGAGTTTCAAGAAACTACTCAGACAGCGAAAGTAAAACAGTGATGGGACTGTATTAAAGGGGAAAACTCTTAAACACCTTCACATTTCCCCTTGCCATCTTTCACAGGAAATCAGAAGGAGCTGCATTAATCTTGCAGGAGTGGGAATGTCCGGCCTGTGGGCCATATAAGGCCCTCGAAAT
>NW_005214662.1:0-210 GCF_000412655.1 Myotis brandtii
TTAAGGCACATACATGTGCATGTGGTGAAGGAAGGGGACGCGGGAACGTCGTCCGGACATGAATCCTGAGTCAGTGACGGGAGTCCTAGCGAGAACCTCTGGGTTTCTGTCCCCGTCGGACCCAAGGCCCCGCGAGAAGACCCCCGTGAGCCCCAGAGGCACCCACCCACCGCCTGGCTCTGAAGCGTTTCCAGGACAGGAGAGCCAGGC
>NW_005214663.1:0-210 GCF_000412655.1 Myotis brandtii
ATCTTGGTGATGTGGGAGAAATACATTTATATATTTATATATTTCAAATTCCATCACGTGCAGTAGAAACTGCTAACAGTGGAGTGGAGAGACAGCACTAAGGCTGGCATTACCAACCACAGCTTTAGACTCCTGGTGTATCTGAATCCACACATTGTTGGAGTGGGTTGCATATTGCTGAGAGAAGCCCTGGGTCAGGAGATTTCCTTA
>NW_005214664.1:0-210 GCF_000412655.1 Myotis brandtii
AGGCGATGCACATGTGACCGTGGAAGTTAAACCAGTCGTACATCAGGACGCACAAGAACTGGTTCTCTCGGTCCTTTTCCTTGATTTTTTGGAGAGCATTGATTTCCAGTCGGGCAGCCTTCCGGTACTTGTCCACGTTGCGAATGATCTTCAGGGCAACGCGAGACTTCCCTCTGGCATGGTCCAAGCACTCCACCACCTTGCCAAAGG
>NW_005214665.1:0-210 GCF_000412655.1 Myotis brandtii
TGCCCATCACCTCTGGATTAAAATGTCACCTATTATAAGAATCCCTAGCAAAGCATACAGAAAAATGTGTGTATATATACCATAATCAACTGAAAATTCAGAATAAAATTAAGGTTGACAGAATGTCTTCATCACACAAATTATACTGGACATTAATCTTTGGAATTTACAAAATAATAAAATTATAATTTCTTTGTATTTTCATTCATT
>NW_005214666.1:0-210 GCF_000412655.1 Myotis brandtii
GCTGCAGGGTCTCCTTCCCTTTTTACAGGTAAACGCGGAGCCACTCCATGCAGGAGCCCTTCAGGTAGCTCTTGGGATGCTCAGCGTCACAGGTGATGTGAGCCGCCATGTGGGCCGCGGTCCGGGAGGTCATGTTCTGGTTCAGGGCGCTGTAGCCGGCGCCATCCTAGGCGTATTGTCCGTATTGTCCGTACCGCGTTGGAGGCGTCC
>NW_005214667.1:0-210 GCF_000412655.1 Myotis brandtii
TAAAGGGCCAGAAGGTTGAGAACCACTGCTAGAAGATGTGAAAATACTGTACCTTTTACTGTGAGGAAAGCCTAAAGCCTCCAGTTTGGGGATTTCCAGTCCTCATCATTGTGCCTGAGGACTCCCAACCACCATTTCCTATTAGCCAGCAACTCATTCCTACTTTAACTTTGCGATCAGGGTGCCACTAGCTCCTCTGTGCATTAATAT
>NW_005214668.1:0-210 GCF_000412655.1 Myotis brandtii
CCCAACCACCACCCACCTTTCTTAGCACTAACAAACCGGAAGCATATTGTTTTCAGGGTTACAACTTGCCCATCAGCAAATGAGGGGTCCCAATGCTGTAACACCAAAGAAGCAACGAGGGGATCATTCCCTGTGACGTGATCAGGGCTTGTCACCTACTTAATATGATTGATTAGTGCAGAGAGTCTTTGGGAAAATGATAAAGCCAGA
>NW_005214669.1:0-210 GCF_000412655.1 Myotis brandtii
ACTCATTATGGTAAGGTGAAGCTGGGGATTTTTTTTTTTAAGTTTCAAGTGAAGTTTAGAAACCAGTGATTATGATCACTTTCCTTAGAATTTCCTAGTATGTTTAATGCAAAGCAGAGAGAAAATGGAAGTTTTTTTAAATATTAAAAAAATCTTTGAAGATTTTTATTTCATTTATAAAAGTGTTTTTAAGAACTTCTTTTCCTGGCT
>NW_005214670.1:0-210 GCF_000412655.1 Myotis brandtii
GCAGAAGCTCAATGAACAGGACCCGGGAAACCCCTCTCTTTTCCTTTCAATAAATAAGAGCGACTGTGATCCTGGGTGCCCGCCCTCCTTCTCTCTCCCAGGGCACAGAAACACCGTGTAAAACGCACCCCCTCCAGGAAGCCTTCCTTGATTGACCTCTTCCGGCCCCTCAGTCCTAGAGGCAGCCCAGCCTCGCGGGTAAGAGCCAGG
>NW_005214671.1:0-210 GCF_000412655.1 Myotis brandtii
CAGCCTTTACTGCAGCATAGTACACCAGAAAGGCACCTGTAGGAGATAAGACTAGGCTGTTATATAAATAAGGTTTAGAATATGAAGATCCTTGTATATTATGCAAAAATACTTGAGATTTCATGTTGCCAAAATTAGAATAAAACAAAAATTAGGATTCAAAACCATGTCTTTGGCTTCATTTTACCACATTTTTCCCTTTAGGCTCTT
>NW_005214672.1:0-210 GCF_000412655.1 Myotis brandtii
TTGTCGCCACAGGACAAGCTGAAGACCCCGCTGTAGACACATCCCTGTGGAGTCAGGTGAGCTTGCTGTGAGTCCTCATCAGTTCACTCTCCCACTGCCCAGTCCTGCCTCCCTCACGCTCTGCGTTTCTGAGAGCCACCCGCTGATATAACCACCCTCAGCTGTCTCCCTGAGAACCTCATCTGAGGAAGTTACCATGTTTTCTCCAAG
>NW_005214673.1:0-210 GCF_000412655.1 Myotis brandtii
CCCAGGCAAAAGGAAACTATGTGCCCCTGTGTAAATGATTTCATTTGAGATCATCACTTGTTTAAGAGAAATAGCCATGGCCCTGGCCTGTGTGGCTCAGTTGGTGGAGCATTGTCCCATGCATGGCAATTCCATTCCAGGTCAGGGCACATGCCCAGATTATGAGCTCCATCCCCATAGATGTTTTTCTCTTATGAATCTCAATCTCTC
>NW_005214674.1:0-210 GCF_000412655.1 Myotis brandtii
TGAGCCTGGTTCTCCGTCACCTGCTAGAGGAGTAACTACCTATATGGTTTCACCCACGGACAGCCTGCTGCTGATCTCTACGAAGCAGCACGGAAAAAACCCAGGACCTGGCGCCCCATCCCTCTGTCTAGAGCTCACAAGTCCCAGTTCTCCCGACCAGGAAAAAAGAGGGGATTCAGAGGACAGGGCTGTGCTGCCCAATAGGCAGCC
>NW_005214675.1:0-210 GCF_000412655.1 Myotis brandtii
GTCACAAAAGACAAGGAAAGACAGAGGAACTGTCACAGATTTGAGGGAACTAAGTATGAATGACAACCTAATATAATGTGCAATCCGGGATGGATCCTAAAACAGAAAAAATATATTGGTGGAAAGCTGAAGTAAATCATATAAAGTCTGTAGTTTAGTTAAGCATATTACACCAATGCAATTTCTTAGTTTTGCAAATTTTATCTTGGT
>NW_005214676.1:0-210 GCF_000412655.1 Myotis brandtii
TGAATAGAATTGAGTGTACAATACTAGGTCAAAATCTCAAAATTTATATTTGGTTTTAAATTATGCATGGAAAAAAACAATTTTCTTTAGAGATAGAGTTTAAAAAACCCATAAATTTTTCTACATTATATTTATTATTCATAGATTATTTTAATTAATTTTTCCCATATATTGTTTTATATTTCTACTTTTCATGTTTCTTTTGTCTTT
>NW_005214677.1:0-210 GCF_000412655.1 Myotis brandtii
TTTCCTTGGTTCATCTGCTCCCAGTATAACCAATGAGTTATTCATCTCTTTGAACCCCTAATTTTATCCCAATCCACAATTTTACCCTTCCTTTTCCCCTAGCCAACTTATGCAGTTTATATATTTTTTTTTAACTTTGGGAGTTTATTGTCTAAGACCCATCATACCTTGCTAATACCCTAAATTTCTTTGTCCCTATATTTTGTTTTG
>NW_005214678.1:0-210 GCF_000412655.1 Myotis brandtii
GACTCTAGTGAGTGTGACCCCTGAGACATGATCAGGCCCAGAGGATCGTGAGGGCGGGGTTGGATGCTGTTATAACTTGTTTGAAACCCAGTGATGGAGGAAGAAGGCTTCACTCCAATAGCCAGAAGCCCATGTTCTTTGTCACCAGCTTTGGCCAGGCTCTCTGAAGGGCAGAGCACTGTCATAGGGCCATGAACCCAGGTGCTTGGC
>NW_005214679.1:0-210 GCF_000412655.1 Myotis brandtii
CATCATCGTCATTATTGTCCCCTATCGCACACATCACCTTTCCTGTGGACTGAGGACACAGCCTAGGAGACAAGCTCCAACCTGTCCCTCAGGCACTGCTTTCCCCAAATGACAGTTAGCGCCACCTAAGGCTCTGATGCTCACGAAGCATGTCTTCCTTCCAGCACCCCAAGAAGTGACTAAAGGAAAAGGAGAAATCCCAGCTCTGGG
>NW_005214680.1:0-210 GCF_000412655.1 Myotis brandtii
AGGGTCTGTCTTGGCCTCGGGTCTGAGGGGCCAGGGCGGGGGCGGCCGGCTGCGTAGGGAGTTAGGGACCCGCCAGCCCTTGAGGCAGAGGCTGTCTCCCAGGCGGGAGGGTGGGTGGAGGAGAGGCCGGGCAGAGTGGGGGTGGGGGGAACCCAGACTTCAGGGTCCAGAGACGGGAAACCCCATAGGGCAGCCTCGCTGGGAGGGGAG
>NW_005214681.1:0-210 GCF_000412655.1 Myotis brandtii
TTTCTACAGTTCAGGCCTAAGGGTGACTAGAAGGAAACTTCACAAAGAATGGCTCAGTGCAGTGAACATTGGACTTCCATGAAAAAATTTCATCCTCATAACAAATCAGAGAGAGAAATAATTTGCTATAGGCCTTACTGTGTGACTTTGGAGAAAATGAGAATTCCTCTGTTGCCCATCTTATCTATGAAATGGAAGTGGGCCCCTCTC
>NW_005214682.1:0-210 GCF_000412655.1 Myotis brandtii
CCTTCCTCTCTGAAATCAATAAAAAAAATTTAAAAGAAAAAAAGAAAGCAGACTTGGGTTTGGTGTGTGTATTACAAACTCTAGGGCAACCTCTAAAGAAAGTAAAGAAAGAAGTATAACTGATATGCTAAGAAAGGAGGGGAAATTGAATCATACAAAATGCTCAATTAAAGCCACAAAGGCAAAAAAAAAAAAAAAAAAAATGGGAGA
>NW_005214683.1:0-210 GCF_000412655.1 Myotis brandtii
CAAGAAGCCCTGAAGGCCTGTGCACTGGTCAGCCTGTTAGAAAAGAATAGAGGAAACATAGTTATTGCTTTTTGTGATGTATTTTCACTTTCCATACATTCCAAGGATATAAATCTTACTTTGACAAGAAACACTTTTAAAAAATGTCTTCCTTAGGCTCATTGATTTCTTTATTCTTGAGAAGAAACATACCAGTTTCCGAATTCGGTC
>NW_005214684.1:0-210 GCF_000412655.1 Myotis brandtii
CAAAAAGTGAGTGCTGAAGCTGGGTCAAATAGCCAGTTAAAATAACATCAATATTTACCAAATGCATATGTGCCAGCCATGGTTCTGAGTGGCTTACATGTATTAATTCCTTACAATAGCTTTTAAATCTCTATCATAAATCTGTGAGATGATAGAAGAGTATCATTAGCACACTTCTACATACAAAGAGACTGATATGAAAAATGGTTA
>NW_005214685.1:0-210 GCF_000412655.1 Myotis brandtii
AGCCTGCTTCACCCATTCACCCTTCTTTTCTGACTTCCATAGTCATCTGGGTTTGCAAACCGCGGCTTAAAAACGCCCAAGGTTCAGACTCTTTCCTGCAAAAAGTCAAGACCCTCTGATTCTCTGGACGCCCGATGCTTCTCTGAACCTGCTACTGCAAAAGGAAGTGGCCGCCAGGGGTACTGACCCTGCTGATGGAGAAGAGCAGCC
>NW_005214686.1:0-210 GCF_000412655.1 Myotis brandtii
ACATAGTATATTTAGGGTTTGGTATGATCCATGGTTTTAGGCTTCCACTGGCAGTCTTGGAACATATCCCCCACAGATAAAGGGGATTACTGTACCTCCAAACAATGGAATTGCTCTAAAATGAAAACAAAATCAGGGCTAGAAGAGGTCAACGGGGGGTAGGGTGGGGTTAAGGGAGGGGACACATATAAACTTTCAAAGTTTAAAAAA
>NW_005214687.1:0-210 GCF_000412655.1 Myotis brandtii
CTACAATAAATCCCAGCAGTGAAATATTCACTTCATTCCCGCCCCGCCCTTGCCCCGAGGTCCAGAGGTAACCACCGCTAATGCTTCCTCCTCATCCTTTCTGGAATGTTCCGAGATGTTCCGGGCATCGGGAAGCATGGATGTGCATGTTCTGCCTCACTGTGTTTATTGCACTGCAGACTGGAGCATGGACAGACTGTTTTGCTACTT
>NW_005214688.1:0-210 GCF_000412655.1 Myotis brandtii
ACTGGGTCGGGGAACAGAGGACATTTCCTCGGGAAAACGGTTGCCAAGGTTTGACCTTCTCATCTCACTTACTTCTCCCAGCAGCGCAGCAGGCTGGCCTGTCCCAGGCTCAGGGGGGACGGACGTCCAGAAAGAGGGAGGGCAGCTCTGACTTCACTCACCCTCTGCAGCCCAGAGGAGCGGAGGGCGCGCGTGTGCACGTGTGTGCCA
>NW_005214689.1:0-210 GCF_000412655.1 Myotis brandtii
CAACAGCCCCGGAGATGGGGCCCTCCCTGGATGAGCAGCAGTCTAGTGGACAAGGCCAGGAGACGCCTTCCAGGCAGGGGCAGGGGACTGTCAAGTGCAAAGAGGCGGAGGAGCAAAGGAGCACAGCACATGTAAGAGAGAGAAGGTTCAGGCCAGGAACATAGGGCTGGAGGGGTGGGAGACCGGCTGGACCAGGGCTCCCAGGGCTAG
>NW_005214690.1:0-210 GCF_000412655.1 Myotis brandtii
GGGACAGGCAGCCCCCGGTTCGCCTCGGGCGGCTGGTGTTCAAGGGGAAGGAGAAGCGTGTCGATGCACATAGAGTCACGTGTGAAAGTAACACCGGCCAGTGCGCTGACTGCTACAAGGACCGGGAACTGACCCCAACCCGGCCCTGCGCCCGGAAAGCCTCACTTCCCCACAGCCCAGCCCAGCCAGGCCTAGGCCGCTGACTCGGCG
>NW_005214691.1:0-210 GCF_000412655.1 Myotis brandtii
TCACATGATCTTTTCGAGAGATGCACAAATGCATTTGGAAAGATATAACATCCACTTATGATTGAAACACTCAAATCTGTATAGGAGAAAATTAAATCAACGTAACAAAAAATACATGAAAAACCCTCAGGTAATATTACGCACTCAATGCTAAAAATCTTGAAAGCTTCTTCTGTAAGATCAGGAATAAGACAAGGATGTCCACTAGCA
>NW_005214692.1:0-210 GCF_000412655.1 Myotis brandtii
GGGTGGAGCCCTTGTGAATGGGATTAGTGCCCTTATAGAGGAAATCCCAGTGAACTCCCTTTCCCCTTTCACTGAGTGAGAACACAGAGAAAATATGGCCTTGTATAAACCAAGATCTCAGCCCTCACCAAACACTGAATCTAGACTCCCCAGCCCTCAGAACCCTGAGAAAGAATTTTCTGTTGTTTAAGTCACTCCATCTATGGTATC
>NW_005214693.1:0-210 GCF_000412655.1 Myotis brandtii
ATTGGAGGTGAACCCATTTTAATTTGCCAACTAACTAATCCCCCTCACACCCCAAATTGTGTGCTTTCCAAAAGCTATGTTATTTTTATCTTTCTTACAGTCAACTGAGAGGATAGTGGAATAATTATTTCTATTGTTTCATAACTAATTTAACTGTCTTCTTCTGCTGTTAGCTATTTATAATTGAATGACTAAAATCCATTTCTTTTT
>NW_005214694.1:0-210 GCF_000412655.1 Myotis brandtii
TAAATAAATAAATTAGAATAGCACCAACTAATATACAAAGCAAGGCAACTGAAATTTCCTTTACACTAATGGAGAATTAATTCCCATAAGATTAACTCTCCCACAAATAACGACTATAAGCATTAGATACCTGAGGAACTGGGGAGGATCTAACAGCAGCAGAAAATGGAATGAAGAGTGTCTACACATGGATGAAGGGAAGGACACTGG
>NW_005214695.1:0-210 GCF_000412655.1 Myotis brandtii
ATCATCTGTATATTGCATTGTGTGTTTGCCACCCAAATTCAAGTCTCCTTCCATCAACATTTTACCATCTTTATCCCCTTCTACCTCCCTCCACTCCCACTTCCACCCCTTTCCTCTGACAGCTATCAGTCTGTTCTCTGTATCCATGAGTCTATCTTGTTCATTGGATCCCTCATATATTTGAAACTAGAGGCCCGATGCATGAAATTC
>NW_005214696.1:0-210 GCF_000412655.1 Myotis brandtii
CATGTGGCAGGCAGGTGCCTTTGGGGTTGGACCTGCCCGTTCTGGACCTGCCAGCAGTGGCCAGTCCGACTGGATTGACTCGCGTCCAGAGCTGATTGACCTAAGGGGGAACCCTGAGCCAGACCATTGTCAGAATGAAAACGTTTAAAGTCCCGTGTTCATTAATAATAAAATGTTTAATTTGCAATTTTTTATATTTTCCCCATGATG
>NW_005214697.1:0-210 GCF_000412655.1 Myotis brandtii
TTCTGGCTACTTAGAATCTGACCTGATTTGCTTTCATCATGAAAGGTTTGGGAAACAGGGCCTGGCACTCACTCCCCACCATCTCTAAGCCTCAGTTTACTGGTCAGTAAAATGGGGACAACCACAGTCTAGTAACTAGACTCTAGTTCATGGGGCCTGGTGAGGACCCCACAGGACAGCGCCACTCGAGTCCTTAGCTCGGCACACGGC
>NW_005214698.1:0-210 GCF_000412655.1 Myotis brandtii
TTGACATTCTTTTAATGGTATTAAAATTGGGCTTTTTTGGAAATCTTATAAATCCTATTTTAAAAAAGTAAAAAACCAGAGTACCCAGCCAAAGTGCTCTGAAGATACTAAATATTGGTTGAGTGAACTAATAAACAAAACAATGGAACTAATGAATGAATGAAATTATATGGTTATAGGGAATGAAGGTGTTTCCCAGGCTTGTGGAAT
>NW_005214699.1:0-210 GCF_000412655.1 Myotis brandtii
ACCTGATGAGGGCTCGCACCCAATCAGTCCTGATCAGAAGAGGCTCACGCTGTTATAGCAGCACTCACCAGCTGTGAGCCCTGCATCTGGCACCCTCCCGGGGGGACTGGTCTGCAGGATCAGGTCGAAACCAACTCTCCGACATCTCCCGAGGGATTCCACATTGTGAGAGGGTATAGGCCAGGCCAAGGAACCCCACTGGTGCATGAT
>NW_005214700.1:0-210 GCF_000412655.1 Myotis brandtii
GGCTGCGTGGGCAGGGAGCCCGGGCACAGTTTATGCCCGAGTCCTGAACCCCACGCCCGGCGGACTCGGCTTGGAACGGGGCTGGGCAGCCGGGATCTTAGGAGACGTGCTGAGGAGCTGGGAGCCCTGGTCGGGGTTCCCCACGAATAAAGCGCGTGGCGGGATCTGCCATCGCCTAGCACGGCCGCCAGCCACGCCGGCCAGGGTGGC
>NW_005214701.1:0-210 GCF_000412655.1 Myotis brandtii
GGCGACGCTGGCAACAGGTACAAGAGCCGGGCGGGACTGTGGAGCGCAGGAGAAAAGAATTTTCAGTAACCAGCAGAGGCTTACCCCAATGACAGCGACTGGAGCCCCGCCTTGTTTTGGTGCCCCCACTCACCTGCTCCAATATCCCACCACGGCCAATGCCTGCTATGTTTCATGCTCTGCTGCCTGCTGCCGACGCCCGCCATGTTC
>NW_005214702.1:0-210 GCF_000412655.1 Myotis brandtii
GATATTTCAAAGAAAGTTCACTGGATTAGCCTCTGGGCTAGGTTGTAGGTTCGGCTCTTAGGGCTAGGTTCTGCCTTCAGGGTTAGTCTTGGGCCTTTGGTGCTGGGCACAGCTCTTTGGCACTAGCTTGGCTTTTTGAGGCTATGCTAGGCTCTTTGAGACTACCTCTCCATTCCTATAAGTAATCAAATGAAGTAAAACTTTCCTTAA
>NW_005214703.1:0-210 GCF_000412655.1 Myotis brandtii
GGTCCTTCAGGACAGGCTGGCATGAGCCTGGTGGAGCGCAGTTCTTTAAAAAGCCTTGGAGTTGGAGAGATGGATGAGACGAGTTTTTGGGGTGGCAGCTGAGCCTTTGTTGTGGAGAGAGGGGTGTTTTTCAGGGTCCACGTCTGGCTATGAGCGTGCACAGAGACACTCACAGGCTTTGGGGAGGCTGGTAGGCAGCCTCGTAGTTCT
>NW_005214704.1:0-210 GCF_000412655.1 Myotis brandtii
TTCCCACCGAAGTGCTTCTGCCTGCGATAGTGTCAACGGGGGCACATGCGCGTGGGCGCCTGGCTCGCTCTCCTGTCCTTTGTTTTGTATCATCCGCTGTCCGCGTGTTCAGATGTGTGGACCAGAGGCGAGTCTAGGAGATGCAGTGTAACAAATGCCTGGAAACAAGTCGCAAATCCTTCCGCAAAATGCTTGTTTGGCTGGAAAAGG
>NW_005214705.1:0-210 GCF_000412655.1 Myotis brandtii
CTCAGGATGAGCCCAAAGGACTAAAGTAGCATCCTGGATATTTGGTTAACATGCCCCAAAGCGGTGTGCTTTAGGGATAAATCTCCAATAAAATATGTTTCAAGGGTATTTCAAGGATGAACCAACTTCCAGGAACTCTTCACATTTTGCCATTCTTGGAAAAAGATATCCTCGATGCCTAAAAGTGATCATTTCCCAATTGTACTAATT
>NW_005214706.1:0-210 GCF_000412655.1 Myotis brandtii
TAAGGCATTAAAATTGTAAAAACACACATCACCACAATCCCATCAGCAGCCTCCTAGATAAATGGAAACACAGAGGCCGGATTGCCTGGGAAGGCACGGCTCTTACTCTTTAGCAGTGTTTTATATTCTTCATACTTATTCATTTCACCTACTCCCTACTGCAAACTTACTCCGTCTGCCAGCTTCCCTCGCTTTAAAATAGTTGTTGGA
>NW_005214707.1:0-210 GCF_000412655.1 Myotis brandtii
TAATTAATACTATGGCTCAGCTGTGATTGAGAGAGAGGAGGTAAGGGGGTGGAAAAAGAAGAGAGACAGGAGGCAGGATCAGCAGAAGACCTAGCTCAGTGGCTTCCACTCCTTGACCCACATGCCAGGTGCCGTGCCAACGTGTATCTAGCTCCTAATTCTAGGTGCTCATGAGACATTTTAATACATTACATCACTGGGTTATCATAA
>NW_005214708.1:0-210 GCF_000412655.1 Myotis brandtii
AGAAAGCTTCCTGGGAAAAGAAGGCCTGTGCCTGGACGTAGGAGAATGAAGAACTATGATCGAGAACAGAGGTAGGGTGTGAAGTTCCTAGGCAGTAACAACACCTTGGGAGAAAAGAAGCAATGCGAATGCCCGGGTGAGTTCTCTGAGCAAGGAAGGGAGCACATCTACTGAAGCTACAGTGTGTCCAAAATGTCAGAAACAACATTC
>NW_005214709.1:0-210 GCF_000412655.1 Myotis brandtii
AGGTGAGTGCCCCCAGGCATTTCCAGGTGATAGCATTGCTATGATGGACTGAGATGACACAAGGCAGTGATGTGTTGCAACATGACATTACACAGCTATGACATCACTGGGTAATAGGAAATGTTCAGCTCCATTCTAATCTTATAGGAACACCACTGTATATGTGGATTGTTCTTGACTGAAAGGACATGGCATTTAGCACATGACTAT
>NW_005214710.1:0-210 GCF_000412655.1 Myotis brandtii
TAATTTCTAAACTTCTTAGATAAACTTGTAGTATTCATAAGTGACAATGGATACCCGATACAGGTGAATTTGGCTAAGACTGAGTATATTTAGTTTCTTACTCTTTGACAGCCTATATATCGGCCCTGTTATTTAACAGTGCAAGAAATGATCCAGTAGAGTTAATAATCCACTGGGAAGGCAAAAGTAAACTTATATAATGAAGCATCT
>NW_005214711.1:0-210 GCF_000412655.1 Myotis brandtii
TGAGAAACAACTGTTCTAGGCAGAGGGAACAGCACATGTAAGTGCCCTGAGGGGGATATCGCTTAGTGCACGACAGGAACTGAACAAGCTGGGCCGGGACACGGTGAGCGAGGGCTAAACAGCACAGGTGAAGTCGGAGAGGGTAATGGGCCGGGCCATGCAGGACCTTCTAGGCCATGGCCAGAAATCTGGATCTTATTTAAGTGCAAT
>NW_005214712.1:0-210 GCF_000412655.1 Myotis brandtii
AATTCTGTGCATGACAAGCAGCAGCGAAAGGAAGGAGCAGTGAGATGCACGCGGGGAGGGCCGGCTTTGTTCACGGGGCACAGCACTGAGGTCTGGACTCTGGTCCTGCCACTCAAGCACAGCACCCGGGCCTCGGGGGACGCCCAGGGACACGCAGGAGCAGCGGGACGTGCGGACTCTCCTGATGACCCCGTGTGTGTCTCCCCGTGA
>NW_005214713.1:0-210 GCF_000412655.1 Myotis brandtii
CTGACAGCTTAGGCCCGCTCCCTGCTCCCCTTGGAGCCGGCTATGCCCCTACCCCCTCCGATTACCAGTTCCGCCCCTGCCCAGGCCCCTCTGATCACCGGCCCTGCTGCTGCCTCCTCTGATTGCTGGCTCCGCCCCTGCCCTCTCCAATCACCAGCTCTGCCCCTCGGCCCCCTCCCCTGCCACCTGCCTGGCCAACAGGCCTGGACA
>NW_005214714.1:0-210 GCF_000412655.1 Myotis brandtii
CTGTGATTAAGATTAAATAACAGCACCCCAATCCAGGAAGGATTGGTAATGACCTAGACCAGGGATGTTCAACTGGTGCACCGCAAGGATTTTAAACATGCAACACCTGCCTATTTAGTCAGGGCACTGACCTCTCTCCCTTTACATTGTCAAAAGTAAAAATAAATGACAACACAACACAACAATAGCCATCTGGTGTGAATGAATCAA
>NW_005214715.1:0-210 GCF_000412655.1 Myotis brandtii
TGTCCTTGTGTGGGGCTACCAGTGGGATGGGGGCCTTTGCCTGGCATCGCCCACATCCCCCCCACCCATGGTTCCCTGTTTGCCATCGGGCAATCTGAGTTTTCTGGCCGGGTGGAGTGACTGAGAGGTTGGCCGTATAGCCCACTTGCCGTCCCCACCCTCAACCGTCACTCACCCCAGTTCCCCATTTGCCATTGGGTGATCAGAGCC
>NW_005214716.1:0-210 GCF_000412655.1 Myotis brandtii
ATCTTCCTCTTCCTTCCCCAGCACACGGCAAACCTACTCCAGGCCGACCACCCCAACACTGTGGACCCTTAAAACCTTCCCCCCTATTTCTTTGACTCCCCCCCCCATCAAACTCGCACCCTATGGCATTGCCTAGGGGCGCCCCTAACCGCTCCCTGGGGGCGGGGTCAGCCTAGGGGAGGGACCCTGGTGTTCTGGTCTCTGGTTGTT
>NW_005214717.1:0-210 GCF_000412655.1 Myotis brandtii
TAACAAAAGATAAAAAATGTGATATTTCAAATTAAATGATAGTGCACATGTGAAAGTCTTCTCAAAGGATGTATGCTCCTAATATGTCGGCTGATTTCTATTCACTGATGAGAATCTTCTTTAAAAACTTTTTGGTTCTGAATAACAAAGATACGAATTTCTGTCAGAAGTATGAACGTATAAAGAGACCTTAATGGTTTTATGTTTACA
>NW_005214718.1:0-210 GCF_000412655.1 Myotis brandtii
TAATGAGTTTGCCGACCACTGGTCTAGGTCATCAGCCAGAAAACAAACAGAGGCTCAGCTAGTTCGAAGAAGCAATGGGCCAAATTCTTTATCTCAGAACTTTTAAGATTTCTACCCATTTCATTCCAAGTAGGACCACTATGCATGAGGTTATAAATCTCAGCTCTGATTTCTCTAACTAGTTATTTGGGGTCTTGAAGTGTTCACTGT
>NW_005214719.1:0-210 GCF_000412655.1 Myotis brandtii
AGGACAAAAGAAAGGGGAGGTTTTGTGTTATTTTTTATAAAGTGGAAAACATTGCTTAAAATTTCAGAGAGCTCAGTCATCCCACAGATGATGTGAAGCATGAACATGTTTGCTTAGTGACAATAATTTTTTTACTGAGAACACAAGTCATGGAAAAAGAACCTACTGCTGTGAATATTTATTAATGATTTATTCTCTAATGCAATTTAT
>NW_005214720.1:0-210 GCF_000412655.1 Myotis brandtii
TAGCAAGTGTTGAATAGTTTTGTAAAATAAGCAAATGAAAGAATCCAGGACTCTTAAATAAATAAATAAAAACCTCTCCTACACGGCCACGGCCACTACCACCGCCACCAGATCTTGTAGAAGCTCACCAAGTAGGTTTCATTGCATCATCCACTGCTCTGAAACATGACATCCAGTGCACTCTGAGCATTGATTGAACACTTTTAAATG
>NW_005214721.1:0-210 GCF_000412655.1 Myotis brandtii
CCTTCCAACCTCGGATGCTGCGCAATTCGTCTGCAGTTGCGCGCATCCCCCGCTTCTGTGCAGCCCCTGATGGGGCGGAACCGGGCTCTGGGGCCTCTTGAGCTGCAGCAGCCGCTGCCAGTCGATGGTCACGGATGTAGCGGCGCCTCCTTCCTCTGACCGCGGGGAGGGCCAGCAGGCGTCAGGTTTCTGCTCCGAGCGCCCTCGCCT
>NW_005214722.1:0-210 GCF_000412655.1 Myotis brandtii
TGTTTCGATTTGTGATTGTCACTTGGCACTTCTCTCTGAAAATGCATTTTTAAATAATGGGGCTCATGATGGTAAGACATTTTAATACCCAGTAGGTACTGCTCTTTTTGACCTCGACCTTTTCCTTGTTCATCATGTGATGTGACTTGACAATGCTTGTCCAACTCTAGATTTCCTTTTAAGTTTCAAATATTCAGGCTATGTCTTAAA
>NW_005214723.1:0-210 GCF_000412655.1 Myotis brandtii
GATATGTATATATCAGTTTCTGCTCATTATTTTTAGTAATATTTACAGCTCTGTTTTGGAGCCCCTTTCCCATTAGCCCTGAGATCGGCTTCATTCTTCTCAGTGAGTGGAGTTCACCTTCATGTCACTGTTCCATGCATAATTCATTTAACCAGCCCCTCTGATGAGCATATGGTTCTTGCAGCCTTTGTTTTCACAAATACTGCTGCC
>NW_005214724.1:0-210 GCF_000412655.1 Myotis brandtii
CTGCTCTCTGCAGAGACCACACATCCCCTCATTGTTACTGAGTTCATTGTTGACTGTTAACTGTCCTGCACACACATAAGTGAAAGAAGTATGTGTCTATCATCTTGCTGTTTATCTAATCCCAGAGGTTTCCCCACTTTGCTGTCTCTAGCCTCCCTAATCTATCACTAATGGATTTCGTGGAATCCATATAGGTCTCCTGTTTGAATT
>NW_005214725.1:0-210 GCF_000412655.1 Myotis brandtii
TCAGTCGCTCT
The DNA here is from genome assembly GCF_000412655.1 of Myotis brandtii. NCBI lineage: Eukaryota > Metazoa > Chordata > Mammalia > Chiroptera > Vespertilionidae > Myotis > Myotis brandtii. Next base: position 12 of record NW_005214725.1, read on the forward strand.
GTGCTGCCTCGGAGCCCTGGAGGCTCGCCCTCAGGCCAGGCTCCCAGGCCTCGCTGTGGGCACCCCGACCAGGATCTCGGGGCTCGGGCACCCGACTCTAATTTAGACAAGCTCCCCAGCTGTTCCCCAGGCAGTAATGGTACTTGGGGACCACTGAGCTATAGTAGAGCAAAGGAAAAGAAAAAACAAACAAAAGCTC
>NW_005214726.1:0-210 GCF_000412655.1 Myotis brandtii
TTTTGAATAATAAGAATCATATGTCACAGGAGGGGGGGGCATCAGGATGTTAGAGATGCTTAGGGGGTGTGGCCCAAAAAGGTGGGGAACCCCTGCTCTAGACTCAGCCCTCCCGCGTGTGCCGCTTACTTCACAGCAAATAGGTCCAGGTCCCTCCTGGTTCTCTCCCTCCTCCCCCCCCTCCCGCCCCCGGCTCTCCGCCTGGGCAAA
>NW_005214727.1:0-210 GCF_000412655.1 Myotis brandtii
CGGTTTCCCAGGTCCCGGGACTGTTTACAGGCCGCTCGCCGCTGCCGCGAGTTGAAAAGGCCAAGGACCTTTCCAGGCCCTGTGCCACCTCCTGCTGGCCAGGGCGCCCGGGCCAGAGCTAAAAGGGTATTTGCATGTTTTATAGAAGGCGTGGCAGGCGGCCGAGGAAGCGAGCTGTCCTGCCCCGGGCGTGGAGCCTCCCGTCAAGGC
>NW_005214728.1:0-210 GCF_000412655.1 Myotis brandtii
GCACAGTGGCTCCCAGATGGACAGACAGGAGGTGGGTGGTGGCAGGACGCGGGCCGCACAGGCCGGGAACCCTGGGCAGGGAGGGAGGGTCTGGCTGGGAGCACGGGGCTCAGGGTCAAGACCACCGTGAGGCTCAAGCCAAGGGGCGGCCCTCACAGCTGCCCCAGCTGGTTCCAGTCCTGCAGGGCCTCGCCTGGCCCCCAGCAGGGA
>NW_005214729.1:0-210 GCF_000412655.1 Myotis brandtii
TCTCAGGCTGGTCCCAAGAGGGCTGCAGAGTTCCAGACGAAAGCCAACATTCCAGATGTCGGGCCCAGAGAACCAAGAGAGAGCATCTCGTCCTGCAGTTTTCTTCTAAGAATGAGAAGTTCTTCCATGGCATCTCCTCCCATGTTGTTGGCCTGAATTGGGTCACATACCCGTTCTTGAAAATGGGATCTTTCTTTTTATTGTGGTAAA
>NW_005214730.1:0-210 GCF_000412655.1 Myotis brandtii
TAACTTCCAAAAGCATTTTAATTTATTAAAGTGAGTCATACGGCATTAGAAATAAGATTGCACCATATTTAACACAATAGACTAGAATAACAAGAAAAAACACACAACAAACTAAAAACGCAAAGTATTTTAAGGGCTATTAAATAGTGTGTATTTTTCACATTTTTTAACAACTTTATGGAAGCATATTTTACATATCATATTTCAAGT
>NW_005214731.1:0-210 GCF_000412655.1 Myotis brandtii
GTCCCATGTTGGAATCACTGCTTTGGATGTAGACATGCTTACAGAGCAGTGCACATGTATGTTACCTGCCTGGGACAGATGCCTCACTGGGGTGAACCTGTGGTGAGGTGGGGAGGTTGGCTGGGGGCTGAGTAGCATGCCAGCACAAGGTCACCTGGGGGGCCTCGGAGGTCAAGGCTGAGACAAAAACAAGCTTACCTGTGCCATACT
>NW_005214732.1:0-210 GCF_000412655.1 Myotis brandtii
TGCAGTTCTGTGCCTTCCTATATTTCTGCAAGCACTTTCCTTAATCCACTCTAAGATCTTGTACTCACACCTCTTGATTCTCTGACCATTTGTTTTTCTAACTTCTCCAGTGTTATTGTTCCACTTCATTCTAGATTCACAATTTCAGATCTCCTCAACCTGATGGCGCTTGCAAATGTGTTAATGACCATGGTCTCTGCTCTTATGTGC
>NW_005214733.1:0-210 GCF_000412655.1 Myotis brandtii
TCTGTGAAATACGCCTTTGGTATCTTGATAGGGATTGTACTGAATCTTTAAATTGCTTTGGGTTAATTATTTAATGATGTTAATTATTCCTATTAATGAATATGGAATATGCTTCCACTTATTTATATCTTCTTCAACTTTTCTTCAGTGTCTTCTAATTTTCCAAGTACAAGTCTTTTACATTTTTGGTTAAATTGAATCCTAGGAATT
>NW_005214734.1:0-210 GCF_000412655.1 Myotis brandtii
GGGCAATCAGGCAGACAGGTGAGTGGTTAGGAGCCAGCGCTCCCAGATTGTGAGAGGGTTGTCCGGCGGTCGGGCCTAAACTGGCGGTCAGACATCCCCCAAGGGGTCCCTTATTGGAGAGGGTGCAGGCTGGGATGAGCGAACCCCCCCTCCGTGTACGAATTTCATGCACCGGGCCTCTAGTAATTAATAACAGAGATCATGGGTTCT
>NW_005214735.1:0-210 GCF_000412655.1 Myotis brandtii
GGAGATGGCGGAAGGGAGTGGGGGAAATGGGCAAGAAGCAAAGTCAGATCATGAGGGACTGTGTGTGGAGGCGATGGAATCCCCCTGAGTAACCGCTGGTGAAGACCTGAAGGGCCCTCTGTTCACCACCAGGAAGCGCACCATCCAGGCACAGGAGGGTGTCCGCAAGCCCCTCATCGGATGCTGAGGATCCAAACCCGGAAACCACCC
>NW_005214736.1:0-210 GCF_000412655.1 Myotis brandtii
ACTCCCACAGGGGGAGCGTCACTCAGCCAGAAGCAGGGCTCACGGCTGGCGAACGCAGCGTGGTGGCGGGAGCCTCTCCCGACTCCGCAGCAGTGTTAAGGACCCCTCGGGGGATGTCCTACTGCAGGGAGCAGGCCTAAACCGGCAGTCAGACATCCCCTGAGGGCTCTTGAACTGCAAGAGGGTGCAGGCCGGGCTGAGGGACTCCCC
>NW_005214737.1:0-210 GCF_000412655.1 Myotis brandtii
TGGCTTTACTCCTTCCTTGCACAAACCTCTTCCCCCTGTTTCACAGAATCATAGAGTCATAGAATTGAGAACAGTAAAGGACCTCAGAAATCATAGGATCCAACGGCCTCATTTTACGGTTAAGGAAACTGAAGCCCAGTGAGGGGAAATGAGCTGCCTGGACCACACTTCTAGAGAGTGGCAGGTCCCCCATCAGAATACCCTGGCCTC
>NW_005214738.1:0-210 GCF_000412655.1 Myotis brandtii
CCCAAAGAAACCCACACCTAGACACATCATAATTAGAATGACCAAGAAAAAATCTTAAAGGCAGCAAAAGAGAGAGAGAGAAAATTACATACAAAGGGGTTCCCATTTGAATGTCAACTGACTTCTCAAGAGAAACATTTCAGGCCAGAAGGAAGTGGCAGTAAGTACTCAGAGTAATGAAAAGCAAGGGCCTAAATCCAAAACTACTGT
>NW_005214739.1:0-210 GCF_000412655.1 Myotis brandtii
AGTGTCAAGGCTAGAGATAAGAATGACCTGGAAGCATGGATACATGGAACAGACTGTCCGGTGCCCAAGGGGAGAGGGGTGGGGGTGACTGGATAAAGAAGGTGAAGGGGTTAGCGAAAGAACATATATGCATACGCCAGGGACACGGACCATAGTTTGGTGACAGCCAAGTGAGGGGGAGTTGGAGGGAGTGGAGGTGAGCAAGGGGAG
>NW_005214740.1:0-210 GCF_000412655.1 Myotis brandtii
GGTCTTTTCTTTCCTATTCCCTAGTGCTAACTTCACGCAACATGATAAAGGAACATTCTGATCCTCTTAAGCACTATCGTGGCAGAATGAATAAAGGTGAGTGAAAATTCCCCGCGCTCGCTCTGTATCGATGCCTGTGGAATCAGTTCCACCGCTTCCAGCCGCTGCCAGCCGCGGGGGAGTCCTGAATGCGTGGCCGCGGGACTCGGC
>NW_005214741.1:0-210 GCF_000412655.1 Myotis brandtii
GCACTGACCACCAGGGGGCAGCTCCTGCACTGAGTGTTTGCGTCGTCCCGCCCCCCACCAGGCAACCGGCAGCGCAATCAGGGGGTGGGGCCAGCAAGCGGCCACCAGCCAAGGCGGGTGCTAGTGGAGCCCCCGCCCCCTCATCGCCCCACCCACGAGTCACCCTACAGATTACCCTAATCGCCAGCCAGGCCTAGGGACCCTACCCTA
>NW_005214742.1:0-210 GCF_000412655.1 Myotis brandtii
GCATAGCAGCGTCAGGGGCGGGCGGGTTGCACTGAGCTTCCTAGGCTGAGCGGGCCTTCCTTACACGGGACAGGAGGCGGACAGACCAGAGTGGGGACAGCAGGGGAGAAAGGGAGGGAGGGGGTCTGGAAGGGTTATCCCAGGGAAGAGAGGGCTGCCAGGTGTTCGGGTGGCAGCGCAGAGGGAGGGCGCTGCAGGGAGGGTGCAGGG
>NW_005214743.1:0-210 GCF_000412655.1 Myotis brandtii
TCATAATTTTGATTTACTGTGTTAATATCATAATTTTTACTTTTAAATTTTCTAATATCAAAACATTTGTTTGTTTTTGTATTGTTACAAAACCATGCTTGGTCATAGAATAATTTTCTTCTAATAAGTTTTATGAACATCTAATTGTGACTGAAAACCTTCTATAGTAGTTCTACTCAGGGGGAAATTAGTAAATAAGCTGACTTTGCA
>NW_005214744.1:0-210 GCF_000412655.1 Myotis brandtii
GGGCATTATTCAGGCTATGTCATGGACTCTATTTTCTTCACTCTCTCTAGAGTCATGCTAATTAACTTCTGTTTCATTCAGTATTTCTACTATCACTTATATGCAGGTAATGACCAAATCTGTTTTTTTCTATCTTAACCCTCCTCAATGATTTTTCGATATGTATAGATATTACAGTATCACTATCCAAATATCTAAGAAGTGACTATA
>NW_005214745.1:0-210 GCF_000412655.1 Myotis brandtii
CTCTTGTTTTATTGTTGAATAAGAACTCCTTTTTTCCCATGATGCTCCTTGATTTGTTATTACTGCATATAAGGAGAATTTTTCAAGTGATATTATTCAATTTTCTAGGGTGATAGTTAATTTGCCTTGCAGAACACAAATATTGTTATTTAATTTTTCTCACGTATTCTTTCGCCTTTATTTCATTGACAAGATTGTTATGGTTAAATA
>NW_005214746.1:0-210 GCF_000412655.1 Myotis brandtii
AAAAAAAAAAAAAAAAAGGAAGCGATTCACTAGACCAGATCATTTCTGCTGGGAGTTTTAAGTTTGTCTTGGCAAAATAAACATTCCTGGATTTTTTCTTGTGAATGTTACCCTGAATATCTTCACTTGGACAGGTTACTTGAAACTTGCGTTACTTCCCAATTTAAGAATAGGGTCCAGGCCCAGCCGTCGTGACTCAGTGGTTGAGCG
>NW_005214747.1:0-210 GCF_000412655.1 Myotis brandtii
CACAAATTTCGTGCACCGGGCCTCTAGTATTACATAAATAGAACATACAATATTTAATGTTTTAAGTCTAATTTCTTCTGTGTAACAATGGTTTAGTGTGAGAGTCATCATATTGCTCTATATAATAGTACTTTTTTTCCACTGCAAGATAATATCTGATTACATGAATATTCCACAATTTATATATCTACCCTACTGGTGATAAATATT
>NW_005214748.1:0-210 GCF_000412655.1 Myotis brandtii
TATTGTCCCCAAATCCCTAGGGCTACTTCCTGAACCTTGTGGAGGAATCATTCAACTACAGGCTCCCAACTCAGGTGTCCCAACAGAGATGACAAGCCTGTGTCCTGGTGACATCCTCTTCCTTCCAAAGATGATGCCCTCCTCCCTGCTCGCCTTTGGCAGCTCACCAAGCCGAGGTGTGGGAGTTGGAAACTGGGGTGAAAATCCTCT
>NW_005214749.1:0-210 GCF_000412655.1 Myotis brandtii
TACTACCAAACAGCCCATTGGTGGCATCTAGCCAGAGTATCTTATATAAAAAGAGCCTAATATGCTAAGTGTCTGATCGTTCGTTGGACTGTGCGACCAGTCGTTATGACATGCACTGACCACCAGGGGGGAAGATGCTCCAACCAATAGGTTAGCTTGCTGCTGAGATCCAGCCGATCGGGACTGGGCGAGATGGGCCAGACATGCCCT
>NW_005214750.1:0-210 GCF_000412655.1 Myotis brandtii
AGGCTCCGATCGCCCAATGGTGAACAAGGAACTGGGGTTGGGTGGCGGAGGATGCTGTGACACCAGGCCAAGGTGCCTACCCCGCCAGTAGCCCCACACACAGAGGGCAATCCATGGCGGGGGACAGGGCTAGTGAGCAGGAGGGAACGGCCAACCTCTTGGTCCTTCACCCTCAACCTCCCTACCCACCTTGCCGGCAGGCTCCAATCA
>NW_005214751.1:0-210 GCF_000412655.1 Myotis brandtii
ATTTGGTATCTGTAATTAGCTCCAAGGACACTTGAGTGAACCCCTTTGAGCTTCCTCGCTCCCATCTTATTAATGAGTCAAACCCAGCCGCCAGGGGCAGTGGGAAATGTGTCCAGTCCTTCAAAGGCCCCTGCTGGAGACAGCCCCCCCAGGACCATCCATCCCGCCCTCCATGTCTTAGGTTGCTACTCGTCCCAAATTAGAAGTCCT
>NW_005214752.1:0-210 GCF_000412655.1 Myotis brandtii
ACTAGTGTGTTGCTTAATTAAAAATTAAGTTCCCTGCAGCATCCATGGGTGGTTGAGGTCCGGGAAAGGTGTAGAAGCAAAGCAACTCTCTGCTCAACACAGAATTACATGTGACAGGCGCTGAAGTGCCAGAACCTGGGGAGTGGCTGGCATTTCGCTGTGCTGCTCCAGTGATCCTTCAACGTTAGTGATTTTCTCATTTTTCAGTCC
>NW_005214753.1:0-210 GCF_000412655.1 Myotis brandtii
AAGCACAACAGAGGTGAAGTGTCCTTATCATGTGATAGCAGTCATTGTATGCTACCAATATGACTTATTACTGGTGATGTTAGCCTTGATCACCCGGCCAAAGCAGTGTTGGCCTGGTTCCCCCCTGCCTTTCTCCCCTTTTCATACTTTGTTCTTTGGAAACAGGTAACTACGTCCACCCCACACTTGGTGTGGGGAATGGGGACGTGT
>NW_005214754.1:0-210 GCF_000412655.1 Myotis brandtii
ACACCCCCCAGGAGGGCCAGCTGGGCCGTAGCCACTCAGGGCGCGGGCAGCTGTGCTGAGTTAATGAAAGCGGAGAGAGCCCCCCAGCTGGCCCCGGGCCCCGGGAAGTACCAGCAGAGCCCCGGCCCGGGCAGGTGGGGGAGCTAGAATGCCGCTTTCTTTCTTTCTTTTCCATTTTAATATATTTTTATTGATTTCAGAGGGGAAGGG
>NW_005214755.1:0-210 GCF_000412655.1 Myotis brandtii
CCTTCCTCTTTGAAATTAATAAAAAATATATACATTAAAAATAATAATAATGTATTTTTTAAGTTAAGTTTTAAAACTGTCTTAGTACAAAAATGCTAAAAATAGATTTTTGTCAAACTTATCAGTATACTATGCTGTTATCATTATTGTGAGTAATTTGCTTATAGCATTTCTGTATTTTAAGGTAATTAATTATATTTTCTATATTTA
>NW_005214756.1:0-210 GCF_000412655.1 Myotis brandtii
CAGCCATCTTGTGTTACGGAAACCCCCCACCTCTGCTGTGGGCGCCACCATGTTTGTGGTGGAGTGACAGCAATTTGCATATTCCCTCTTCATTATATAGGTTGTATTCTACTGTTGTGACTGGACAGTTATTAAATTACTATAGGCCCAGTGCACAAGACTTGTGCACTGGTGGAGTCCCTCAGCCCAGCCTGCGCCCTCTCACAGTCC
>NW_005214757.1:0-210 GCF_000412655.1 Myotis brandtii
CTCCCGCTGCTGCGAGTTCTTCTCATTGTACTTGGGGTCCCGTTCCCTGAAGGGGTGCGAGGGGATTACTGGGAGCTGGGGCTGCCTGGCTTACTGTGGGAGGGGCTGGGCGAGGGGCACTCACTTCCTGTGCACATGCCCTCCCACCGGGGCGGGGTCTGCTCAGGCCCCAGAGGGCGGGAGGGAAGATGGCTGGGCTGTGGAGTCTGC
>NW_005214758.1:0-210 GCF_000412655.1 Myotis brandtii
GGAGACACCCGTGTCCACGCAGAGCCCACTGAGGCGGGGCTGGTTCGTGCTTCTCGGGGTGCGATCCCCAGAGGGGCTGGGATATTCAACACTGAGCTCCTGTCTTTTTTCGAAAGAAACTCCGTACCCATTAGTAGTCGCTCCCCATCTCCTCCTCCCCCAGTGCCTGGCACCCACTAGTCCGCTTCTGTCTCCCTGGATTTGCTGATC
>NW_005214759.1:0-210 GCF_000412655.1 Myotis brandtii
ACCCCACGGAGCGCTACCTTTTCCTGGTAGGGGAGGCGGGGTGTCACACCGCCGGTCCTGCCCAGGCTCTCGGCAGTACCTCCAGGAGGAGCAGGGAAGAGCCTGCTGACCCATCCGCTGCTGTGGCACCAGCGGCCTCCGGGCCTGGGGGTTCCCAGCTGCGGGGTGTCCCTGACACGCCCCGGGGAGCCACAGCGTCGGCATCTGAAC
>NW_005214760.1:0-210 GCF_000412655.1 Myotis brandtii
TATATATTCTATCACTTTACAGGCATAATCATATGTCCTACTCACACAACTCTGACATGCATGTAATTGGCACAGTGTAGAGAGGCACTCTGAGTCCTAGGTAAACCATTTGCCTAAGAACGCAGAGCCAGTAAGTGGCAGAGGCAAAATTCCTATTCAGGCAGCCTGAGTCTACCACCAGAGACTTAAGCAAATATCTATAACTAGAGG
>NW_005214761.1:0-210 GCF_000412655.1 Myotis brandtii
CTCCCGGGAGGCCTCTGTGGCTGGCACAGCCTCAGGCTGGCCTCACGTGCGGGCACCCGATGGGGCAAAGGCTGATGTCTTTGAAATGAGGGCCTAACATGCAGGAGGTGTGGGTACAGGAGACACCCTCCCACCTTCCCGCACACAGCGCATGCCTCTGTTGCAGTCAGCCGCTGTCCCAGAGGCGCCCATGGGCGTACGGCTCTCTCT
>NW_005214762.1:0-210 GCF_000412655.1 Myotis brandtii
CAAACAGGCCAGGGCCTGGCTGAGATTTTTATATGACTAAGTAACAGGGAAAGAATCTTCTCTTGTTTCAGCCAAGAGAGCCTCTTGGCCAGCAAACATCCATTCTAATGCACATGAGCGGAACTTCTCGATTGTAAGCAACAGAAAAATCAATCCAACAAAGAGGATTGACCTCTTCCTTCTCAACACACCACAAAAACAACCGTGAAG
>NW_005214763.1:0-210 GCF_000412655.1 Myotis brandtii
GCATGCCGAAGACGCTGGAGTCACTTGCGTTTTATAACGTACTAGTGACCCGTTGCGAGAAATCGTTCAAGACCCGGGACCCCTCCCCCTTCCCACCCCCTGCACCTTGGGACCACCCCGAGTCCCGGAGTGCCACCCCACATGGCCGGCACACCATGGGACGGCCCCAAGTCCTGGAGTGCCACCCTGATGCCCCACCTCTGGGCCATG
>NW_005214764.1:0-210 GCF_000412655.1 Myotis brandtii
AGAGCGGGACCGCAGTGGGATGGTGGAGCAGGTGAACAGGCAGCGCCGGGCCAAGGCAGGTTTGAGTGGGGGCCCCGCAAATGGCACTGAGGGAGCCAGGCAGGAGGGCCCATTCCCATCCTATCGCCCTACAGATGGTGACCAGCAGCAGTGGCAGGGGGCAGGGCAGCCGCCTGGCTCCCAGGAGCTGTGGGAGCCAGGCGGGGGGGC
>NW_005214765.1:0-210 GCF_000412655.1 Myotis brandtii
CAGGAATCGAACCGTGACCTCCTGGTTCAAAGGTCAACGTTTCACCACTGACCAACACAGGCCAGGCGGTAACATGTTTTTTTATCTCTCAGCCTGGGCACGCAGAGCTGTCACGGCTGCATGACATTCCACCTCAAGGACGCCCCTGTGCTCTGTTAAAGAATTCTGAATTGGTTTCTGTAAGTTGGATTCTATGAGAGAACCATGCAC
>NW_005214766.1:0-210 GCF_000412655.1 Myotis brandtii
GCAAACTGAGCCTGCACAGGTTCCATTCTGCCAGGACTGCATGCCAGCCATGACCTGCCATCAGCAGAAGGCTCCACCAATGCCCAAGCTACCCCACCTCAGCTAATCCGTGCCCCAAGTTCCCTGCCTCTCGCAGTGGACATGTGTCTGATTGAAGGAGGGAGCATATCCCGGCAAGACATGCACTCTCCGCTTAACTCCTGGATCACA
>NW_005214767.1:0-210 GCF_000412655.1 Myotis brandtii
ACAATATTTTGTCAGTTGTATGGTAGATGAACTAAAGGCAGGAGACCAGGTTCAACTTACTTTGCCTAGACCAGAGGAAAAAACATGTGCCTGGGGTCTGAACTGAGGCAATAAAACAAGAGATGGAGATGAGCATAAAGATTCAAAGAATGCTTTGGTGGGTTAAATTTGGCAGAACTTTGCCCTAGCTGGTTTGGCTCAGTGGATAGA
>NW_005214768.1:0-210 GCF_000412655.1 Myotis brandtii
AGCCCTCCCTAGCTGACTGATCCATTATTATCTAGATTACAACCAACCCACCCCAACCGCACAGCCATAGCCTCCTCCTCAGCCTTTGCTAGGATCACAGCCATGTATTCCAACGCCATCACTTCACAGGTGTGGACTCAAAGGTTGAGAAAAATATCAACTATATCTACACGTGCAGCCCTAACACATCCTGGTCACTTGACTCCTGCC
>NW_005214769.1:0-210 GCF_000412655.1 Myotis brandtii
CTACATGACTGAGGGTAATGTGCTGTACTCAGTCTACCCATCAAAAGTTAATCTCGTCCAGAAACACCCTTACCTCACAGACACACCCAGAGTAATGTTTGCCCAATGTCTGGGCACTCCATGGCTCAGTCAAGTGGACACATAAAATTAACCTTCACAATAGCATAAAGGCTTTCTTTCCCTCTCCCCACGTGGGAGTCTGTACTTGTT
>NW_005214770.1:0-210 GCF_000412655.1 Myotis brandtii
AGACCCCGCATCTATTTCCACTTGTGTCTGTGTGATGTTTGGTGGAGCCCAGAACACCAGGAGGCACAGCCAGGAGAGTCTGTGTAGCCGAGCGGCTAAGATTGTGGGTTTTGGCCTCAGAGATGTAAGGTCTCCGTTCCCAGACCTACCACACACCGCGGTGATGCCTTCGACATGTGACCTGATTTCCTGAACTTCAGTTTGGTAGTC
>NW_005214771.1:0-210 GCF_000412655.1 Myotis brandtii
TTGAATTTTATCCTTAGTGATTTTTCAAAATATAAATCAGACTTGCCGTGTACATTCTTGTCATTTGAATGTCACCAATTAAACAATGAGTGCTTAATGGCTAACATATATGGATATTTAAAAACTAACAATTGTGCAGTTATGTTCCTCTAACACTGACCTCCATAACTTATCTACAAATTAACTGAACAATGGAGCTGCCATTTACAT
>NW_005214772.1:0-210 GCF_000412655.1 Myotis brandtii
CCCACCTCCCTGTCCCTTTCCTGGTGACCGACCCTGGGCTCAGGGTGACGGACCCTCGCTTCTGCATGGGAGGCTTTGACCTGTACCCCAAACACTCAAGTAGCCACATCACAAAACATCCCGAGCCCTCTTTCTGGGCCACCACTGAGCACATCAGGGGGTGGGAGACAGTGGTGGGGACAGGAGAGGCAGCCACCAAACCAGTTCACT
>NW_005214773.1:0-210 GCF_000412655.1 Myotis brandtii
TGAGATCAGAGTGTTTAAGTTTAGAGGTATAGAAACACGGAAGAGGCACCTTCCTTAAGGCAAGGGGACTTAAGAATTTTCTCCTGTTACATCTGCAGTATTATCATTCCTACAATCCACAGCTCCTTAGCTACTAGTAATGCTGCTTAGCGGAACTGCATGGGCCGCAGCTCGCAGAGTCCAAACGGGGTGCTAGGGTGTTGGCCAGCT
>NW_005214774.1:0-210 GCF_000412655.1 Myotis brandtii
GTCGGGGCCGGGCCCGCCGCTCAGCCAGGGCCTGTGGGAAGCTCACGGGGGAGGGGGGGCTGTGCTGTTGCGCTCTGCAGAGAGCTCCCCGTTATTTCAGTGCAGGACCAGGAGGACAGTGATTTCCACCCCGACTTGCCTTCTGGCCTTTTCTAAGGCTCATTGCTGCCCGACCGCTGTGGCTCAGTGGTTGAGCATCGACCTATGAAC
>NW_005214775.1:0-210 GCF_000412655.1 Myotis brandtii
AAATGCAAAGTTGGGGGAAGTATACCGGGACAGGCAGGAGAGAAATGAACCAGACAAGGACAGTGGCAAGGGGGGCAGAAATAAGCAAAAGACAAGGGGAAAAAAAGGCATGGTGAGCAATACTCGAGAACAAAATCCTAACTCGTACAAATTCATCAGTATTTATGCCAGACGCAAGGGAAGAATACAATAGAAGTGAGAAGATATCGT
>NW_005214776.1:0-210 GCF_000412655.1 Myotis brandtii
GGCGTTCCTTGCGTTTCTTCGCGGGGAAATATCTCCTGGATTCATCTTGCGAGAGGGCGAAGGTCAGGTTGTTTTATGGGATGACGCTTGTACCAAACCTTTAATGCTTCAGGCTCCGCCGAAGGTAAACACATCCATCATATTAAACTAGAGACCCAGGCAACAGATGCGTGCACGGGAGGGGTCCCTCGGCCTGGCCTGCACCCTCTC
>NW_005214777.1:0-210 GCF_000412655.1 Myotis brandtii
TATTTGCCTATATTTCCTATCATTTTTTCTCTACTTACAGTTCTAGTCTCTTTTCTCATTTACAATCCTATATGTTTCAATACTCCCCATATGCACATACTTTGCATTAAGTTTATGATAGATTTTTTTGGATTACTTATTTCCTAGAACTAGCTTTAGTTTATTATTATGCATTTTTTTCTATTTCATTAATATCATCTCTCATCTTTA
>NW_005214778.1:0-210 GCF_000412655.1 Myotis brandtii
CCAGAGAGGGGCTGGACAGGGACCCAGACTCAGATCTAATGCCTACGCTCCCTGCTCAGAGGCCCTCTGTGCAGTGTTTGGCCAGGAGAAGGGGTTTTTGCTAATTATGGGGCTTGAGGTAGGTGGGCTCCTGGGTCTCTCCCAAAGGATCTGATCTTGCCCTTTGTTCTTAGGCATCAAGAGGAAATTGTGCTTGTCTCTGATTCCCTT
>NW_005214779.1:0-210 GCF_000412655.1 Myotis brandtii
AATCATATTCTCCCATGTGAAGTTTGTAGAACAGCTGCTGGCTTTTAAAAAAGAAATATAAAAAATTTTCAGATGCCTTGAAGGTTAATGTCTCTAAAGACTTAACTTTCCTGAGGGATATACTTACATATATTTAAACATGTCAACATATTTCATCTCTTTAGGCAAAGTAGACTTCTTTCATTTTTTCAGGATTAAAAATAAATCCTG
>NW_005214780.1:0-210 GCF_000412655.1 Myotis brandtii
GCAAAATATTTATTCTTAAAAGAAAATTAGATTAGTATACATTTAGCTACAATTATGTAGCTAAAACATGAAGACAAATGGCATAAGAGTTGTCTTTAATATAAAAGTGCTACCACGTGGAAAAAATGGATAGAAACAATTTTGAGCCACTTCACAGAGAATAAATCAAGCTAGTGGATGAGATGCCCATAGCCTATACAATGAAGACAT
>NW_005214781.1:0-210 GCF_000412655.1 Myotis brandtii
CCAGAGAGGCAAGGCCACATCTGCCCCTCTGTGCATCCTTGACCTGCGCTGAAATGAATCTCTTTTCTGACCCAGCACAGAGTCTCCCGTGTCCAGAGGCACAGAGAGATCTCAGGCCTCTTCCCTTAGTGACCCAGAGCATCTTGTTCAAGTCTCCTCTGTGGCATTACAATCATCACCTTCCTAAAATTTACATTTACATCTTTCATT
>NW_005214782.1:0-210 GCF_000412655.1 Myotis brandtii
TGAAAAGTATGGTCACTGGTGCATGCAGCATCCCAGACTGCGAGAGGGATCGGGCCTAAGCCAGCAGTTGGACATCCCCCGAGGGTGCAGGCTGGGCTGAGAGACCCCCCTACTCTTGTGCACGACTTTAGTGCACCAGGCCTCTAGTATATATATATATATAAAGAAGGAACAGAAAACCCCAGGCAATACCAGAAACACTTTGGAGTG
>NW_005214783.1:0-210 GCF_000412655.1 Myotis brandtii
GTGAGGAAAACCCCCAAACCTGAAAGAACAGTAGCCAAAACTCACACAGGGCCAATTATTATACCTGTTCCCACCAACCAGTCTTAAAACCTTATAATTCATAGGACGTTAGGTAGATGGGTGGGTTGGGGACCAAAATTAACAGTAGGCTGAATGCTTTTCTGTTCCTCTCTAACTAATTTTAAAAGCAAGACCCAAAGGATCAAATTA
>NW_005214784.1:0-210 GCF_000412655.1 Myotis brandtii
TGGGGACTGAGCCCGCAATCTGGCATGTGCTCTGACCTGTGACCTCTTGGCGCACGGGACGACGCTAAACCAACTAAGCCACACTGACCAGGGCTCACTTTTGTCTCTGGCATCTCCCTATCACACTCCTCCCCAGGTACATCCTCCAGGTCTCTATTCTCTTTAGGGTACATCAGAATCACAGATTCCTGGACTCAACCCCTAAAGTTT
>NW_005214785.1:0-210 GCF_000412655.1 Myotis brandtii
GAAGCCCAGGAAACCACCTCACTATGTGTAAATCACAATCCCCCCCAACCTCCCACCCCCACCCCCCATTAGGTCTCTCAATATTTATCTACCACAAATCTTGGTGAATGGATTCTTCTAAAGCCAAGATGGGTCTTGAAGTGATTTCAGAAAATTATACACAAATTGTGCCTGGAAATTTGAAGGCTGCCTTTAAAAGGTAGTTGACAT
>NW_005214786.1:0-210 GCF_000412655.1 Myotis brandtii
GGTCTCCATGGAATGTGTAGCTAAAGGAGGTACCGTTCGCACCACCGCCGCCGCTTCCACCACTGGGGCCACCGCCCTTGGCCTTCCTCTCCGTAGCGGTCGAAGCTCTCGAGCTTGTGCGGGTCGCTGAGCACGTCGGAGGCTTGGCGATCTCCTTGAATTTCTTCTCGGCGCCGGGCTCCTTGTTCTTGTCCGGGTGGCAGCGCAGCG
>NW_005214787.1:0-210 GCF_000412655.1 Myotis brandtii
ACTTCACAGTATTATAAACCAAACCCTGCATGATCTGTCCTCTGTTCCTGCCTCATCTTACCCTTCACCTCTCCCGCACATCACTGGCCTTTCCCCAACTTCTTAGCCACTTTAATGCATCTGCCTGAAACAATCTTCCTTCGCCTCTTTCCGTAAATAACTCCTTTGTCCCTTTCAGGTTTCAGCTTGTCACTTTTGTTGCAAGGCCTT
>NW_005214788.1:0-210 GCF_000412655.1 Myotis brandtii
AACTGTCCAGATTCCTAGTCATCCACCAAGATCCATAAGAGAAGCCTGTCCAAAAATTTTTCCTCAATCCCTTTGGTTGCATTGAGTTTCCTCGTCCACTAGATGCCCTCTGCCCTCCATTCCTCCCTTTCTCACCTCACCTTTTCATCTATCCCTCCCTCTAACCCTCCTTCCCTTTAATAAACTCTTTTGTATTCCCTGCTAAGAGTT
>NW_005214789.1:0-210 GCF_000412655.1 Myotis brandtii
CATAACAACAGGAGGCTGGCCAGGGAGTAGCGTTGGCGTTGGCTTCGAGGGCAGCTTTTCCAGTGAAAAGGGTTCGGGGAGAGGGGTCAGGCAGGGCCCCTGCCATGGGGACCAGGACCGGGGCGCAGTGTGTTATCATTCAGGTTTTCCGAGGAGCGGCTGTGTGTGCGCACACGTGTTTGTGCATGTGTGTGTGCATGTGTGTTTGCT
>NW_005214790.1:0-210 GCF_000412655.1 Myotis brandtii
CAGCTTTATTTCCTCCTCAGATGGCAATAACTGGCCAGAGATAAGAACTCTGACTAAACCACTATCTATTTCCTCTCATAACCATTGAGGTTTCCTGAAAAATATCAACATTAAAATAACTCTAACCATTCTACTCCATCCATCATATCACTCCATACAACCACAAATCTCTAGGATATAAACCATTGAACACAGTCTATAGAAAAGAAT
>NW_005214791.1:0-210 GCF_000412655.1 Myotis brandtii
GAGGGAATTCAGAATTTCTACTGCGGGGCAGTGCACCCTTGTCTGTACAGAATCACACCCAGCAGGGGCTCACAGCGGCTCCCGAGAGCACCCTGTGGATAGATGGGCTCAGGGGGCCTGCTCGTTGAAAATGTGCAACTGTGGCAGTGCTTTTGCCAGCGCAGAGCTCTGAAGCACTCTGAGGGGCCCTGGTGCTGAAGTTGCGCAGCT
>NW_005214792.1:0-210 GCF_000412655.1 Myotis brandtii
AGCCTCACACAGGACAGCAGCAGGTGGCTCCTCCCTGCTCAGCCCCCTGGGAGAGATGTGAGGACCCCGGACCAGTGGCTGCCGCCTGCTCCCTGTGAGCCCGTCAGGGCCAATCCTCAACCTGATGGGGCTGCCTGCCCAGCGTGCACGAGAGGGGACCCTAACTGGCACCCTCTGCATTCTGGAATGCTCCCTCCCTGCAGGATCCCA
>NW_005214793.1:0-210 GCF_000412655.1 Myotis brandtii
TTGCCAGAGGGGAGGGGGACTGGGTGGAAAAGGTGGGGTGATTGAGAAGTGCAGACTGGCAGTTGCAAAGCAGCCCCAGGGACGTAAAGTCCAGCACAGAGAATACAGTCCAGAGCGTTGTGATAACTGTGTACCGTGCCAGGTGGGGACTGGAAACCCCAGGGACACTGTGTAAAGTATATGATTGTCTGACCACTATGCTGTACACCT
>NW_005214794.1:0-210 GCF_000412655.1 Myotis brandtii
GGGAGGAAGCAGCCAGGGTATTTCTCCTCTCCCCTCTCAGCCTCGAGTGGCAACCCCAGCAGCGGCTGTGTCTTCCCCACAGCTCCCGCTCCCAACCAAATGGGGTCACTGTGATTCCAGCTCCCCTGGCGGCCCAGCCCCCTGCTCTAATTGCAAGTCACAATGCTTTCTAGAAACAATGAGTCCAGTATGATTGGAGCACAAGGCATA
>NW_005214795.1:0-210 GCF_000412655.1 Myotis brandtii
CAGCCACAGGAAATTAATTTGGGCAAGAAGTTAATTTGGAAATCAGCCACGGTGGAGTATTTACACCACAGAAATTGGCAAACGCTCGAAATCAAGGCGGTTCGTTTCAGGAAGCTGGTGTGCTTACATTACAACTGGGTCATTCAGCCTTAGATAAACAACTAGAGAATGTCACTTCATGGTGGGATGGGATGTGACGTGACACGACAC
>NW_005214796.1:0-210 GCF_000412655.1 Myotis brandtii
GGAAGGAAAATAAGTAAAGCAAAGTGCAAGAAACACTTTGAAATTATATATTGTTCTTATTCATGCTAAACAGAATCTGAATGTCAACAGGAATAAGTCAAATGATCTCCCTTTTAAAGCGTTATTTTTAAACTTTTTATTATAAGAGAGCATATCTATTAATAATTAAAAGTTGTTTATCACATCTCTAAAAAAAATCCATGTAAGAAA
>NW_005214797.1:0-210 GCF_000412655.1 Myotis brandtii
GGGATGAACAGCTCCCTTTACACCCTAGATGAGAAAGACCGGTAGCACCCAAGAGAGTAAAACAAGAGCAAGGATGCCCCAAGCGCGGGCATTGAAATTTCATTTGATAAATATTCATTGAATGCTTACTGGGTGCCAGACAGAGTTTAAGCAGGAAGTATACATATATGAACAAGATAGGTCCTGTCTGTGGACTCCAGACTACAAAGA
>NW_005214798.1:0-210 GCF_000412655.1 Myotis brandtii
CTCTCTCTACCTCTCCCTTCCTCTCTGAAATAAATTTTAAAAAATCTAAAAAAACAACAACAACACAGGCAGAGTGATGTTTCCACCTCAGGGGTGAGGGCTATAGTTATTAAAATCTTATTCCTGCCTTTGCTTTATCTCCTCTCATTTTTTTGTTTTAAATAATTGGTCTATAGCTCAGCAGTACCCTACATTTCAGAATCTTAGAGG
>NW_005214799.1:0-210 GCF_000412655.1 Myotis brandtii
GGGTGTTCCCCACAAAATTCACTGCAATGGGCTTAACCCATAGAAAGCAGAACGGTTTTAAGATAATAAATTCTTTTATTCTTCACTTCAAGAGGTAGAGACTAATTCCTCTCCCCTTGAGTGTAGGCTGGACCTAATGACTTACTTCTGATGAATAGACTTTGGAGACCAGTTCAGGGGTTGGCAAACTACTGTCTGCGGGATAGCTGC
>NW_005214800.1:0-210 GCF_000412655.1 Myotis brandtii
GACGGGCAGCAGTCCCCGCCAGTGCCAGGGGATCTCCTGCTCCCAGTTGGGGGTCTGGCCAGTGGCGGATTGCTGGGGTCACGCCCGCCAGCTCTGGGTCAGGTTGCACAGGGGTCCCCCGCCATCAGGGTCACAGATAGCAGGCCCCAATGGCGGCAGGGCAGGCAGAATAACGCTGTCCCATCCTGCCTGCAGTATGCAAATTAGCCG
>NW_005214801.1:0-210 GCF_000412655.1 Myotis brandtii
CTTGTACCACTTGACCGCTGGAATTCAGCCCATTGTTTGGCGAATTCATCGTAGTTTGTAAACATCTGGGCACCAACAGGAAAAAATTCATGGAATTTCACCCCAACATCTACTGAAGTAGGAACTGGCAGCTCAATATCAGATTGATACGACATGGTAGCGATTTTCGGTAATTGTGAGCTGCATGCCACGTGCGTACCCATTTATCGG
>NW_005214802.1:0-210 GCF_000412655.1 Myotis brandtii
ACCTGTATGATCACACCTGTGTGTGCACCTGTATGATGACACCGGTGCACCTGCATGATCACACCTGTGTGTATGCCTGTGTGATCACACCTGTGTGTGCACCTGTATCTGTCCACGTTGTAGAAACAATAAGGCATTTTGGAAGTAGAGCGGGCTCTTCCTTCCGGGAGAGTGGAGTCAGCCTGGAACTGAGACACCAGCCCCTCTTGG
>NW_005214803.1:0-210 GCF_000412655.1 Myotis brandtii
GTCTCTTGGCACCCAGGCTGTCCTTTAGAATTGGGGGATCAGCAGTCTGGGACTCAGGACCATGTTTTTCTCGGTGCAAAGTGGATCTTTGAAGGATGGAATCTGCATCCCAGACCCCATTATCCCTTCCCAGAGGAAAAGGATGAGTTGTTCCCAGAGGGCTCCTCAGCTAACTGTGACATAAAGTAGCAGCCCGCATGGAACTGGGGA
>NW_005214804.1:0-210 GCF_000412655.1 Myotis brandtii
ATCCCACAGGCCACTCCCCTTGGGAGGGTGCCAGACGTAGGGCTCATGGCTGGTGAGCGCTGCTGCAGTGTGAGCCTCTCCTGATCAGGACTAATTGGACGCAAGCCTGCGGCAGGCACAGTGGGGCCATGATGAGCGAGAACAGCAGGTAGGAGCTGCAGGCGGTGCTGGACTGGGTTTTGGCCCGATCCCTGCAGGCCACCCAGAGGG
>NW_005214805.1:0-210 GCF_000412655.1 Myotis brandtii
GGCACACAGCCCCTGCAACATAAACTCAGACTTCCCCATTTCAGGTGCTAGCCCACAGATGCTGTGGTTGCGCAGCTCCAGCACTCAGGTCCCCAGAGAGCCTGCTGCCCTGTCAGGCAGCTCCAGGGCGCCTCCGTGAGCCACCACTGGGCTAGCATGTTTCCAACCAAGGACACACAGCTCCTGCAACAGAAAATGGGACCTCCCCAT
>NW_005214806.1:0-210 GCF_000412655.1 Myotis brandtii
GTGGCCCATTTAGGATACACCTCAAAGGTAGAGTCCACTTTATTTGTAAAAATATTGGGTAGGTTTGTGAAAGAAACAAAGAAATCAGGTATGATTCCAAGTTTCTGGACTGAACAACAGGAAAGATTGATGCTAAGATTGAGAAAGGAAGACTACAGGAGAAGCAAGTTTTGTGCAGAAGATGAGAAATTCAAGTTTAGTCACGTTATG
>NW_005214807.1:0-210 GCF_000412655.1 Myotis brandtii
CTTTTATTATATAGGATGTCACCCCAATACATTTAATTAAAATAAACTTATTATGAATCAATTTTAATCCAATTAACATATTTTAGCTTTTTCATGGATGGTAGATATTATAGTCACTAGGTAACTGGGACATTCAAACATTTAAGAGATATCATAAAAGAGGCTGATGAGAAAATCATATGGTTGTTGAACTTCAGTATTTTTTTTAAA
>NW_005214808.1:0-210 GCF_000412655.1 Myotis brandtii
ATGCCAAACCGCCCCAAACAAGAAACACAGCAGGAAAACAGGTCCTAATCCAGGCCTAGGCCGAGCCGGGCATCTGGGCTCTCAGGGGCCTTTGGGGGAAGTCAGCCCACCTGCTTCTGTTTCCTCTCCTGCTAAAGACAGACCCACCCAGTTTCTGGGAACAATACCCTCCTCTGGTTTGGGGAGGAGGGGGGAGGAGGGAGCAGCAGC
>NW_005214809.1:0-210 GCF_000412655.1 Myotis brandtii
GTACGCTCAGGGCACCCCTTCCTTGGATCCCAAGCTGATCTTTGTTCTCGGTTTTGGCCAAGCCGCGAACAAATTCTATACGGTTCCCTCTGTTTAATCCATATCTTCCCAAGGTTCCTCTCAAGCTACTGGCTTCATATTCCTAACCGGCCGTCCACAGGGGTCCTCAAACTACACATGCAAATACAAATATTGTATTTGTTCCCGTTT
>NW_005214810.1:0-210 GCF_000412655.1 Myotis brandtii
CCCAATTTTTTATCCCCTCTTTCTTTTGGCTTGTTTATACAGTCATTTAAATATACGTAAGTCTCTTAGATATTAAAATGAGCTCCCATTTTCCTAAAACTACCACCTCCCCTTTATAACTAAAGTTACCGGGAAAGCTCTCTATCCCATCTACATTCTCAGTATCCACTTTACTCCTCAGCCCACTGCATTCTGGCCTCAACTCACAGA
>NW_005214811.1:0-210 GCF_000412655.1 Myotis brandtii
CCCAAGATTTTGGAAAGGAATGATTAATTTTAAATTGAAAAGAGCCAGGTGAATTTATCCTCAGTGTTTGAAAGTATTTGTTTGAGCATATTTTGAGGAGAATTCAATCTTGGGTTTCCTTTCTACCTGGTATTAGGAATACAAAGAAAAGCTGAGCAAATATGTTGCTTCAATCATTTATTCTTTTATTCCAGAAATGTTTATGGAGTG
>NW_005214812.1:0-210 GCF_000412655.1 Myotis brandtii
AAAACATCACTTCATTTGACTCACAATAGTAGGCAGACACTAATGTTGATGTTACTATTTTCCTTTTTTTTTTTTAAACAAAGAAACTGAGGTACATGAAAAAGAGATGACTCCCTAAGGTCAAAGAGGTCAAACTTGCAGCCTGGCCTTCTGAGCTCAAATTCAGTGCTCCGTCCTCTCCAGCACACCCACTCAGGAATCCTGGTGGAC
>NW_005214813.1:0-210 GCF_000412655.1 Myotis brandtii
GAACTCTAATTTATTGCTGATGGGAATGCAAAATGGTACAGATACTTTGGATTACAGGTAGGCACATTTTTACAGAATTCAATATTATCTTATCAAATGATTAATTGTATTTCTTGGTATATACCCGAAAGATTGAAAATATAGCCACCAAAAACAAAAAAGCCGGCACATCAATGTTTACAGAAGTTTTGTTCAAAAGTAGAGGCCTGG
>NW_005214814.1:0-210 GCF_000412655.1 Myotis brandtii
GGACTGTCCTTCTCAAACTGTCTCAAAGAAGTAGGTGGCTTTTGGTCGACTGCGGCGCAGCCAGGAAGGTTCCGTTTCGTCTTGGCCTGCGTCCTGCTCTCTCCTCCCAGATTCCCGGCGAGCCCGTCCTGATCTGCACAGTGAGGTCGCCTCATTGCCGCCCAGCTTTCATCTGCATTCCTGCTTCTGGCCCTCCGTGTGGTGCCTGCA
>NW_005214815.1:0-210 GCF_000412655.1 Myotis brandtii
TTATATATTTTGCAGATTAATCCCTTATTTGATGAATTATTGGCAAATATGTTCTCCTATATGGGGGGTTCCCTTTTTGTTTTATTGATAGCTTCTTTTGCTGTGCAGAAGCTTTTTAATCTATTTTTTCCTCCTCTTGTGCTTGCCTTTCCATTGGAGACATATTTTCAAAGATATTGCTCCAAGAGATACCTGAGATTTTACTGACTA
>NW_005214816.1:0-210 GCF_000412655.1 Myotis brandtii
GTGTTTCTCCTCCATGTCAGCACGTGGGTGACCGTCCCAGAACCAGGGGAGGGGCCGGGAGAGGGTTTTCTCCAGCAGCAAAGCAGGAGGTCTCCTGGGTCAGGGCGGCCGGTCCAGACTCAGCTCTGGCCGTGGGAGGGGGGCTTGGCCCCTGGTTTGCTCTCAGGGCCTTGGGAGCCTCCCCGGTCTCCCTGGGACTGGCCTCGGTTA
>NW_005214817.1:0-210 GCF_000412655.1 Myotis brandtii
ACTCCAGTGTATTCCAAGAGACTCCCGATGACCCCAGATTCGCTCCAGCTCCACCCATTGGTAATAACCTTCACACTTATCTGAACCCATGCAGGAGTCCCAGGGAGTCTAATACCAGTTCAGTCACTTATTTGTGCATGGCTTCATGCGAAAAAACCTGTCATCTGTAATACGGATTTCACCTATAAAAAGGAAGACAATGCCCTGCCT
>NW_005214818.1:0-210 GCF_000412655.1 Myotis brandtii
CGAGGACTGTTCTGAGCTTCGGCCCCAGCTTCCTCCCGCTTCGGACAGTGTCCTGAGATCCCAGCGCGTGGCCGCTGTGAGCTGCGGCCGAACTTGGGGTTGACCATGTCCCCTTGTCCTTCCCGCTCTGCCTCTGGCTTAAGGGCAGCAGGAGCTCTACCTGACCAGCCACGTGTTATTATTATTATTACTAGAGGCCCGGTGCACAAA
>NW_005214819.1:0-210 GCF_000412655.1 Myotis brandtii
CACACACACACACACACACACACACACACGTACCTGTTTCTTTGTTCACTGCCTCCATGTTTGTAAACTATACTCTGTTGAATTGGGTTCCCCCTGCCCTGTGATTTAGTAATCTGCAATTTACTAAATAGTGGGGGCCAGAGTAATTTTCTCTTTAACTTGTGCATTTTATTCTGTTAAGGAGAAGGCGATCTTATGTAATTAGTTCTG
>NW_005214820.1:0-210 GCF_000412655.1 Myotis brandtii
CGGTGGCGCGCGGCTGTCTTCCTCTCCGGGTGAGGCCTGAGCAGCGGGCCAAGCAGGTGCTGCCCGCGGGGCCGGGGCCCTGAAGATGTCTGTGCCCCGGAAGCCCAAGACGTTCAAGCTGCGGGCCTTGCACAGCCCGCAGAAGTTTGGGATAGCGGGGAGGAGCTGCCAGGAGGTGCTGCGGAAGGGGTGCCTCCACTTCCAGGTGCG
>NW_005214821.1:0-210 GCF_000412655.1 Myotis brandtii
GAAGAGTTCAGAGGTTCATTAAAAAGTTAAACATCCACTTATCAGATGCTCTAGCCATTCCACCCTCAGGGGTTTACCCAAGAGAAACTAAAATATATGTCTGCACAGACTCTTCCACAAATAGTTATTCCATTTTTCTTTCTAACGTCAAAAAACTGAAAACAATCCCAATGTATATCAGCAAGTGATGGATACACAAATTATGGTATA
>NW_005214822.1:0-210 GCF_000412655.1 Myotis brandtii
AGGTTTTCAAATGATTGAATGAGGGCCACACACATTACGGGATAATCTGATTTTACTCAGTCTACAGATTCAAATGTTAATTTCACCCCAAAACACTCTGACAGACTCAACCAATATAATATTTTACCAAATATCCTGGCACTTTGTGGCTCAACCAAATTGACACATAAAATTAACCATCAAAAAATATGTTAATATATATGTGTCATA
>NW_005214823.1:0-210 GCF_000412655.1 Myotis brandtii
AACAAAATTTAAATTAAGAACTATAAGTAGGAAGATTATGTAAAAACATGAAAAAAATGCTATGATGCAATATAAAGTGTTAAGTGTTGGCTTTAAAATTATAGGTACATTACATTGCACTTTATATATTTTGTGCATTTTCAGTAACTATACAGGGTGGAGCAAAAGTAGGCTTATAGTTGTTTACATGGAAAATAATGCAATAAATAA
>NW_005214824.1:0-210 GCF_000412655.1 Myotis brandtii
CACCCCCATGTGTAAGTGAAGTGGAGATGGGGGGTTGAGAAGAAATTTCCCCCCAAAATCCATATTTATCGTTTTGAAAGCCCAATTACATAAGAGGTCCCAGTGCGTCTGGTATAACCATTTATTTTGAAATAATAATTTACTATAATGCTAGGAGGTTAGCAGTTCTTACAAAAACACCTGCAAAGCTTGTAATCATGTATCGTGGTA
>NW_005214825.1:0-210 GCF_000412655.1 Myotis brandtii
ATTAAGAGTATTTTTTGCCACTCAGTGGCCAAATATTCCAGAACCTAAATAAATATGTAATAAATTATAAAACCAAAACTATAAGAAAACCTGCCTTCCCTTCTCTTTATTTTCCTCAGAATCTAACCTTGTGGAGCAATGCAAGTAAAGCAAAATGTTATTTTAACCTAGCGTTAGATTAACCATATTCTTCTTTAAGCAGGGAATTTT
>NW_005214826.1:0-210 GCF_000412655.1 Myotis brandtii
TTTCACAAGAATATCTCAGTGGAAAATGTCATCACCAGTGGGCTGAATGTGAAATAGCTGCCAGACAGAAACAGAAAGTTGTTGAATCTCAGGATGTCTGTTCTGGAGAACTGGTTTATGAGTGTGACACATGTAGGAAAGTTTTCAGACGAAACTTTAACCTCATTATACATAAGAGAGTTCACACTGGAGAAAAGCCATATGAGTGTA
>NW_005214827.1:0-210 GCF_000412655.1 Myotis brandtii
GGGATATAAAATTAAAAGCAACAAATGAACAAAAAAAACCCATAAACACTCATAAACACAGACAATAGTATGGTGGGTACCAGAGGGGAGGACATTGGGTGGTGGGCACACAATGTGATATACAAATGATGTTTCACAGAAATGTACACTTGTAATCTATATAATCTTATTTGCCAATGTCACCCCAATAAATTTAATAAAAATAAAATA
>NW_005214828.1:0-210 GCF_000412655.1 Myotis brandtii
CTACCTCCCACATGAGGTTGTTGTTCTTGCAGATGTCTACGTGCTCCGGGGCGATGACGCGGCCGGTGAAGGGGCCCATCTCGGTGCCAGCCTTGATCCACGTCTTGGAGAAGATGCCGAGGCCCTCGCCGGGGATGGAGCTCTGCGCGATGATCACCTCCGCCGGCAGCACCAGGCTGGACAGCTTCTGCACCTCTGTAGCCGCAGGGG
>NW_005214829.1:0-210 GCF_000412655.1 Myotis brandtii
AATCGAACCTGGGACCTTTTAGTCCACTGAACCAAACCGGTCAGGGCTCCTATATTCTTTCCGCAAAGTGTACTAGTATGTTCCAATTCTCCTTTTGGTTCATCTGCAGGAACCTTATGAGAATCGATTGCTGTCACTTTAAAAACAATCACACCTCCTTTTGAGACAGGCTAGTAAGCCAGGACAAGTGGACTAGGGGAACTGAGACAG
>NW_005214830.1:0-210 GCF_000412655.1 Myotis brandtii
TTGTTCATATGGAAAATATGCCTGGCTGGTGTGACTCGGTGATTGAGCCTCAACCTATAAACCAGAAGATCAGAATTCCATTCCCAGTCAAGGCACATGCCGAGGTTTAGGGATCGATCCCCAGTAGGGGGAGTGCAGGAAGCAGAGCAGTCCATCCAAATATCTCTCTCATTGATGTTTCTATATCTTTATCCCTCTCCTTTCCTCTCT
>NW_005214831.1:0-210 GCF_000412655.1 Myotis brandtii
TCACTTCCATTGTTCTACACCTTGATTTAATGTACCATAGCGCATTCACCCATTTCACTATTAATGGGCATGTGTTGTTATGACTTAGGGGTTTTAAAAACACTGCTGTGAGCATGGCTCATGAATGCATGTGCATCCTGGTGATCATGCACATGAGTTCCCAGGGCACATGCTTAGAAGTGAAAATGCTGGTTCAGGGCATTTGTATTT
>NW_005214832.1:0-210 GCF_000412655.1 Myotis brandtii
TGCACCGAAGGGCTGCAGGTTTGATCCCCGAACCGCCTGGGCTTGTGCAGGAGGCCACTAATCAGTGTGTCTCTCTCCCACCCCCCCTTCCCCTCCTACCGTCCTTTTCTCTAAAAATCAATGCAAAATATATCCCCTGGTGAGGACTAAGATAAATAATAATAAAGTAAAATCAATAAACACATGTCCTCAGGTGAAGATTAAAAACAT
>NW_005214833.1:0-210 GCF_000412655.1 Myotis brandtii
TATGAATGGAGGGATATAATATCTCAATTTGATTAAATATATCTACAAAAAACGTACAACACACAACATACTCATGGTATAAAATTAGAAGCCTCCCCACTAAGATCAGGCATAAGGCAAAGATGGCCTTTCTCATCACTCCTTTTCAAGATTATATTACAAGTCCTCGCAATTAAAAGAAATAAAAAGTGTGCAGATTGGGATGGAAGA
>NW_005214834.1:0-210 GCF_000412655.1 Myotis brandtii
GATTTGTACCTGGATAAACATATTTTCTTGAAGGGTGCTAAACAATAGATCAACCTGAAGGCCTCTGTCCTATGCCAATTTCTGTTCAACATTTATCATCATTAATGGAGCAGATAGTCATAGAGAAAACATGCAAATAGATCTGCAAATAGAACAATACTTGGAGGAATAGAAAATGCATTAGATCAGCGGTTCTCAACCTGTGGGTCG
>NW_005214835.1:0-210 GCF_000412655.1 Myotis brandtii
GCTCCAGTTAGGAGTATGCGTATTAGAATAGGCAACATGTGCTGGCATGCTCCTTTGGACCGGGTCCTGTCCTAAGGGCTTTATGGATGGTAGCCACAGGCACTCCACATCCGGGTACATTACCCCATCTCTACCTCACGGGGCGGAAACAGAGGTCCTGGGGTCAGGTCCTCGCCCTGCCTTTGTAGCGGTGAGTGGAGGAGCTGGCCT